>NC_041822.1:14086377-14316377 GCF_900964775.1 Scleropages formosus
GAAGTCATCTGTGTTTAAGGGCGCTTGGGACAGTTTCTGGAAGGAAAAGAAACGGCGAATCTGTTGCCAGTCAGATTTGTACAACCTGACATTTTGGGAGAGGCTTTTGTGTGACTCCGTACCATCTTCTTTTTCGTCTTCCTCACCCAGCACGACGGGATTACATTGACACTTGTAGTCCGTTTTCACTTTGAATTGGTGGAATATTTAAGAATATATTTTCCCCATAACTGCGGTGGCCTACTGAAAGATGTGTGCTGAATATATTGTTTTCTGAATAATAGAATACCGTATAGGCGTAGACAGACTGGTGTCCCGTCCTGGGCGTGTCCCCTCCCCCTCCAGCCTTACGCCCTGAGTTGCCGGATTAGGCTCTGGTTCCCCGCGACCCTGTATGGGACAAGCGGTTCAGAAAGTGTGTGTGCGCGCACATATAGGTGTGTGAACAAAAAATTGTGTGTATAAGTATTAAGAGGAGCCCTGCTGTTATAGCCCTGAACTGAGTTGCTTCTGTACCATATCCAGATGTATGAATGGGAAGTTTTTTAACATTCTTATAAGCTTTGCAAGACATTTTCGGTAATTTCTCGCAAATGTGGATTTGTACATTATATTGTCCTTTTAGCACAGGGATATCTGGGTCGTAATGGAAGTGAGCTTCCTTCTGAGGGGCCCTGACTAAGCTCAGTTATTTTAGACACCTCACTTTCCCTATCTGCTTTCTTATTGTTGCAGTTGTCAGGAAAAAAAGAACATGCCATTTTCCACACTTGTCAATCCTCGGTATTTGCAGTTGCTATGGTTAATCATGATCGGAGATTGTGTTTGTTTGAGGATTTTTCTCTCTTTAGTCACCTTCTTCCATAATTTTGAAAGAGGCATTTTCACGAAAGCAAGGCCACTGGGAATGGCACTGTCATTAAAAGGGTGCGTTCTATGCTCACTTCATGCGAGAGGCAGCAATGGTTGGGGGGTGGGGGGTAAATACAGCGGAGGAAAAGAACTCAATAGGTTTCAGCCAAGGGAAAGCAGGAGGGGGAGAAAACCCAGACTAAATCTTGTCTTCTACATTTTTAATGCCTTTTTATTTTTAATGTTTTTGTTCCTATCTCTTATTCATGAGGTGTGATTGGAGATATGACTGTCACAATTGGCGGACTGGAGTGTAATTAGTTGGTACAAGAGCCTTGAGGGTATTCCAGGCCTTGCTCTCTGCAGACTGGCACTGCCAGACAGCTGCTTCTGCCCCCTTTCCCCCACCAACCCCACCCCTCCCCCCCCACATCAAACTTAGCCGGGGCTTGCATATGGGATGCACAAGCATCAGTCTATCTCTGGAGGTCTCAATCTGCTATATGGGTTCTACTGAAACCCTGTGAATCAGAAACGACCCCTTCTCCAGCACAGTACTCCCCTGTACTGCCATAAACAGGCTTGCAGGAGAAATGGAATTGATTTGCCTGCACACTCAGTTAGGCATCTGCATGAGGACATGTGCCCATCCACTGTGTTGTGCTTATGTGTGTGTGCTCTTCTCAGACCCCAATGCAAAGGCACTCGTATAACTTTTCTTGTGGAGAGCTCCAGTGTCCAAGCTTTCCCTTGGGACCTGTCCTTCTTTTGGGCCTGTTTCCACGCTCCCCGGGCCACAAGGCCACAGCAGACTTAATGTCTGGACCCTCGCCTGTGTCCACCTGGTCAGCATTCCTGTGCTTGCTGTCCTTTTCAGCAGGTCCTTATAGACTAAGAGTATTGGCTAGTCATGGGTAGGGGCTCTCATCTTGAGTCCCTGTTAGTTTGATGTTTGTTTATATATTATATATATATGTGTGTGTGTGTGTGTGTGTGTGTGTGTGTGTATAGCTTTGACCTCACAAGTTCTGTTATTTTCTGTATTATCCACTGTTAGTCCCATGCAAGTTGGATTGGGCCTTGAGATCCAGGCAGGTCCCATGAGGGAGATGTCAAGGGAACTTCTGGGATCCAGCTCTGCTTTCTTGCTGTCTCTTGGCTGGTTCACTACAGTATCCCCTGAGAGACCAGTGTTTTTAAGACTTACGGCTTGTTTTTTGTTGTGGTGGAAAATGAAGCCTTATATTATGTAGGAATCCTTTTAGCTGTTTCCCCAGTTGTTCATTTAGGTACTTGCTGTTCTGTCTTTGGCCTCTCACTGTGACTGTGTGCTCCTCCCTTCCTCCCGACGTGTAAACTCCGGCCCCGAATCTTCAGGTGAGGGAGAACTGATAAAAGAGTCTGAAAAGCATGTTTGTGAGGACTCTGGCAAAAAAGAGAAGTGATGTTCTGAGGTGTCTGAGAGCCCCTGAGATGTTTAGTCTGCAACATGAATGAATGAGTGAGTGAATGAATGAATGAATGAATGAATGACAGTGTTTGATATGCAGGGACTTCCTGTTCACCCTCATTCACTCTTATACTTAAGCAGATGCACATAACACATACTGAGCGAACTGACACACCCCTCTCGCATACATGTGCACACACTCATGAGCTGCTTTCAGTACGAGAAGCTTTTTCCCTATGTTGTCATCTGTAGGTTGTCTCCATGATCATCATTAGCTGTTATCCGCATCGGGCCACTTTGCCAGCAGGAGAGTTTCCAGGAACATCACGCTTATTTTTCAGTTGTATTGCAATCTTGATTTGAACCCTGCGAATACTGCAAGTGTCTCGACTAAAGATTCACCGATTTAGTCACCGTCACACCCAGAAAGGGTGACAATGGTTTGGTGACCTTCAGATTCATCTAATTCACGCCTGGGTTTGTTCCAGATCTTTGGTGACTGCATTTTTTGTCAAGTCGGTAGATGTTATATCATATACTTCTGGAGGCAAACTGTTTTTTGCCTTTTTTTTGATAATTCATTAAGATGTCATAATCCTTTTCTTACTGCTATGTCAGCTTGACCTCTGACCTATCCCGTTCAAAATCCAGCATATAAGTGATCCTCAATCATTTCTTATATTTATTTTTGTAGCAGTTTCACTGTCTCATTATATAACTGGGCCTTCAGATCCATGCAGGTCTCATGAGGGAGATGTCAAGGGAACTTCTGAGATCCAGCTCTGCTTTCTGTCTTACTGGGTGCCATGCTCAAATTAAGGTGACAAGAATTGAAAATACGTAGCTTAAAATAATTCTTGCTTCATAATTCTTCAAAGCAGACTGTCCCCCTACTGAGGTCCTGTAAAATGTGGAATTAGTTGAAAGGGCCAGCCCCCCAGGATGCCTTGCTTTTTCCCCAGCCCTTCAAAATGATGCTGGATGTGCCAATTTTACAGACAGATAAAGGTGATTAAAAGCAAAAAATCCCCTTAAGTCGAGAGAGGGGATGAGAAGAGGTACGGGTGTTGTGTGCGGGTGTTGGATGATGGAGCTTAATGCACACCAGGTGCTGCACTGTGGCTGCTTCTCCAGGGGGCACTACACCATAGCAAGGGCTAGTTCATGAGCTTGGGAGCTTGCATCACTTCCACACCCCACTCTCTGAGCCTTGTCAGCGACTTCTCATACTTGTCACTGAAGGATCCTCACTGATGCTATTTGTTATCGTAACAGATAACATACTGTAGCTAAAGGGCACAGACGTATAACCTGAAAGTTGCTTGTTCAAGTCAGAGGGAAGCTCATGACATAGTATCCTTGATCAAGGTGCTCATGGGTCTCTTTGTTTAAAAGTGTCAGTGAAATGTGTTAGTGAATTCTAGTCAGCGAAATAAATGATGTACCTCTCTCCTTCCCACCTCAGATTCCATGGGCATGGCAAAGTGTTCAGACCCCCAGCTGTGCCCACCAGCACGTCTCTTGGAGGAGGGCGAGTCATATCTGGCTCTGGCTGTGGAAACTGCTCTTCTAGGCCTTGGCCAGCAGAGGAGCATGCCCGATGGGCTCTATGCCCAAGAGAAGGTCTGCCGCAATGAGGAGCAGCTCATTGCCCGCCTCCAAGAGGTGGAACTCAACGACTCGCTCATCAAGATATTCCGCAAGCAGGCTGTCTTCCTGTTGGAAGGTGAGTGTTCATCCTCCTGCAAACTAGGCTGCCAGCACTCCTCCTGAGCTCTTAACAGCCTACTCATCAATTCATTGCTGCACCTTCAACTTTTCTAAGTTTGGAGGTCCAGTACCATATTTGGATTGGAAAAAGCCTGTTTTGGGTCAGTTTTACAGAGTACCTTAGTCATTTGTTGCAGTGCCGAGTAATCTAGAACGGTATAAACAACTGTGGTATTGTGTGATAGGTATCAGACTATGTTTAGAATAGAGCTGTGGAAGGGATTGATAGTACGCCAAAGACCAAGTTGTAATAAAGTTTATTGGGATTTAATCGCTTTTGAATTGCGCTGAAAAGTGAACGTGGATGTTTCTGCTATGCTGTAATGCTGCCGCTTTGCACTGCCTGAGCCACCTGCAGTTTTGTTGTGTGGGTTTTTTTTTTTTTTTTTTTAAAAAAAAAAAAAAAAAAAAAAAAGCACCAGAGACACAAGCAGACAGGACCGGTTGAGGATGCTTTGTTTTATTTTTCATCCTGTCCATATCCCGTCACTCTTTTCATCATGATCATATGAAAGCAGTGAGATGTTAATCATATATATATATATATATATATATGTGTGTGTGTGTATGAATGTGTGATTTCCTTTGCTTCTATGAAGCAGTCAAGACTTAAGCGCAGAGGACTTTGTCACACTGGACTGTGCCTTGCTCCCTGGTGTCTGCTGCTTGGGGAACAGGAATGGGGAGGGAAATTTCCCAGCCATTCTGGAGTCCTCTTCCTGAGAAGACCACCCACCTCTGGGTCAAGACATAATGAAGTTCCCATGCTCAGCCTGAGGAACAGGCCTGGCCAAGGCCAGGGATGCCGTGGCTGCCTGCATGTGATGTGGGCTGCGGTTGGGGGCCCGCTCAGTCGAAAATAAACTAATTACGGGGAGGGGGGAGCCAAGCCTACACATAAGGCTTTTATAGCATAGCCACTTATTTTCTACAGTGAAAAAAAAAAAATCATACTTAAAAAGTGTCAGATGCAGAGTTGGTGAATAAAGGCTCCTTAAAATCATCCTGACAGACACGGCTCCTCAGAGCCCCGCCTCCGTCTCTGCCCTGAGCCCCACCCACCAGAGCCCAGCTCACCCCTTGTGTGAGTCGCAGAGGGGCCTCCCATTCGTAGGGGCGCTGGGAGACCATCTTTCCTGTTTGCTTCAAGTGCAGCTGCGCCTTTGAGCAGCACAGGAAAGATTTGCGGTGGATTTGGTGTATCACTCCCTGAGCCTGTTAGGCTGCTTTCCTTTTTCAGCCATAGACAGCAGCACTGGAACCTACGAAATCTCTTCTTTGCAAGGCCCTTGCGCAAGCGGATTGTTAATCGCAAACCATGTCACCATTTCTCTTTTGTGTGTAAGAGGCGGCTGCTGTCAGTCCGGTGTTATACGTTCTTTTCCCTCTTTCTTCCTTCCAGCTGGGCCCTACAGTGGTCTTGGGGAAACCATCTACAGAGAGAGCGTTCCAATGCACACTTTCGCCAAGTATCTCTTCACTTCCCTGCTACCTCACGATGCTGAACTTGCATACAAAATTGCACTGAGAGCAATGCGGTGAGTGTATGTCACATGTCCTATGTATATGTCCACCTAAAAAGGACTTCAAGAGGGACCGCATATGATATTGCAGCATAGCATGTCGTCCAAGAGACACAAGAGAGGAGGAATGGGGCCGAGTCACATGTAATGACAGGGCGGATCTGAGAGGCCGTGGGCAGGGTTTGGCCGCAGCACGCCGCAGTTCCTCCCAAAGCTGCATTCATTGCAGGAATGGGTGATGGAGGAATACTGGGCAGAGACGCCTGTGGACTCAGCGTCTACGCTGTTTTTTTTTTTCTCCAAGCAAAAGCGTGATTAGTGGGGTGTGCGAAGCAAGCCGTAAGGGAGGGGGAGTATGCGTGGCAGACAGGGAACGCATCTGTCCTCTTGAGCCGCTTCTTCAGGGATGCTGTATTAGCTGGGGCACTCTTCTTAATCACAAGACCCCTTTTTGCTGCAAAGTTGCTAAATAATTCATTGCATTCGAAAATTAGTTTTTGGGAAATGTGTGAATAATGAATCTATTTTGTTGAGTCCAGTCTGCTTTTGGGGACTTCAGAAGTGCCGTTGCCTAATTTTTCTTTTCTTTTTCCTTTCCTGTTACCTGTTCCTCTGTGGACAAACAGCCTTTGTGTTTGTGTTGTTACAACTGAACAAGCTTTTAGTGTGTCTCTTCAAAATGGATCTTTTTTTTCCAGTAGCCCCAACCTTGTTTTTTATTTTGTTTCGGTGCAACGGCATTGGTGTATAGCGATCTTTTGTGAGTTTGTGTTGTTTCCTTCTGAAAAAAACCCCCCATTTTAACCCCTTCTGCCTGTTTTATTCATGATCAGGTATGCAATTTTTACATTTCTTCCTAGAGTTTCATGCTAGCAGGGCAGGGCTGAACACTGAAAAATACAGTACCTCCATTGATGTGGATAATGTGAGTCACTTGATTCTTTACTCTGTGGGGTGTAGGATTCATCAGGGAATGCTACACACTTGGAGGAGAGCATGGTTTGTCTGATTAGACTCACTTTTCTGTAGATGCAGCTTCCAAAGTGGTCCCAAGTGTCCCCCTTTCTCATTTCTCTCCCCTGGCTTCCTGGAGCTTCTTGTATCAAGTTCAAGACTGGTTGAGACCTCCGAAATGGTCAAAGTACCATTGCTACATAACCTGATCGTTCCCTTCACCCTGCGAAGAGTGCTGTGCTCCTCCACTCCTGGCCGCTTGCTGATCCTAGTCACTAGGGTGTCACTTAACTTGTGCATATAATCCAAAGCTAGCTGGTTCTGATGTTGACCCTAGCCAGTATGGTGACAGACACCCTCTCTACCTCCGAACTGCTCAGTCACTCCCAGCGTTCGCGAAGGGACTCAACCCGTCTTCCATGCTCATTTCTCTCATGAGATCCTGACAGCAATCCAAGGCTTGCTATGATCTCTGTATTTGCAGTTTACCTCCTCTTTAAACTAGTGCTAGAATAATCAGCACTTTGAACACCAGATATGAGCTCTAATGACTGTGGAAAGGAGTTGGACTAAGGCACTGATACTGTTTGTGTGCACTTCACTGTCATCTGTACACTTGGGTGGTAAACACAGGTCACAATTGCTCTGCTAAAATAAACAAAAACACTATTTATGAAAATTTATTACTTGAATCTTAGTAACTTGAGAAGCCACTGTAAATCTAGATAGCTCACTTATTGTAGGTGTAGCTGTGAGCCACGGGGGGTGGGGGATGGGATCACAGCCAGGTCGGTCACCAAAGGGAGCATACAACAATTTGTTCTATGGGCCTCTTTACCACAGCTTATGTGGCACAGTATGGACTGGAACCCAGGGCCCAACAATAGGATTCATGGCAATTTTGTGCCCTTATTTTATTTTATTTAATTTTATTTATTTAAATTTGGGAATAATCTGCCATCTGTCATTTCCTGATGCTGAATTAGTCCAGCACTAAAAAGCATTCTCCATATTGGTATTCTCATCTGAATGGCTTAGAGTTCACAAGGGAAGGTATTGCTCTGAAGGAAGACCATTTGGGGCTCTGCTAACTCTTTGCTTTGATCAAGACTGTGTCTAACAGCATGGCCATTGCAATTACCAGGGGCACCAGGCTTTGGACCTATAATGGGTTCTGATACTAGGTATGGATCTGAATAAAGTGACAAGGATTCAGGGATTCCACCGCTCATTCTTGTATTACTGCAGGTCAGGTTTGTGCCATGAAAAGATGTAAATCGCTAGAGAAGTGAGTCACTTTCGACAAAGGTGCCTCTCAAGCCAAGAAAATGGGACTTAAGCACTTTGTTTTGCATGTGTTTACACTGTGGGCATGGTTCCAGGGCCAAATGGAAGGTAAATAAGTGCTTTCCAGTGCAGCGGAAGAGGCGCTCTTTTCCCTTGCGGCTGGTGTGTCTGCCTGAATGCATGGTATGCAGGGAAAGTGATGTGAATAAACAAGGGGTTAATGTAGAGAAGAGGGCAGTAGTCCCCTAGGTTACGGAGACATGCCAGGTCAGCCACTAGAACCCCGAGACACACAGCCTTTGTTTATACAGCATGTTCATTAGCTTCTTTCGGGTGCTTCTCTGCCACCCACACTTGAGGTAACATATGGCCGTGTTGTGCAAATAAAATATTTCCTAGCCTAATGGAAAGAGCAACCAGCATCGAGGACTACGTGAGGTCGGGCAACATGCGTTACCTTGTTCGGGCCCTCTTCCGGTAAACCTTGCAGCCTGAAAGTTGCTGGTTCAAGGTCCAGGTAGGGCCCTCTTCCGGTAATCGTTGAGTGAGTCATTTTAGTATAAAAGCACCCGCAAATGAACCAAATAAGACACTCCGCAATTGTTACCAAGTCCCTGATCGGTAACATGTAGAGGTACTCGAATGGTAAGGTATACATAGGCTTTCCAGTGATGACTTATGTAGCTTTCAGCTCTTCATCCAGGAGTTGCTGGAATTCAGTGAAAATTTTGCAAACACGATAGATGCATCAAAGCAAAAATGACTTTAAAGGAACGACGAAGGTTAATTCCACTACCACTGAGAGGAGAAGAAAGATGCGGAGATGATCGCTTACATTTATTACGCCGGTTCACTCATTTATTACAGGTAATGCCCTAAGTTGGCTGGTTTAAACTGCTCCATTTCTTACTGTCCCAGAATTGTGGGCTGTCTGGCACAGCATTAAAATCAGCTGGAATTTCCCTGCTAAGATATGAAGCAAGGAGCGCTTTGTGCATGTCTTCCAAAATATTGTCTCAATTTTTCCTGGGGTCCAGTCCCAGAGACAGTATTTGGTTTCAAAGGGAAGAGAGAGGAAACGTCTGCTGCTGCCCCGGAGAAGGCGGTAAACTCGGTGGTAGCTGTGATGTTCACCAGGGCCTTGGGGGTGAGAATCCTGACCCAACTGTTGAATGTTTTGGAAACATGGCTCTTTCCTTCTCTGGCTAAGCATCTGAAATAAGTAGTTTGGGACTTCTCTCCATCGTTCTCTTAAAAAGAATGGAGTTTGTGGTTTTCGCAGTCGCGTTTGTTGTCGAACTTCTCGTTGGCAGATCTCGTTTTCGGCAGCCAGGGGATTGTTTCGAGCTTCAGCTGCGAGTTTCCCCCGACCAAAGTTATAGCGACTTGAGGGTTATCCCCCGCACAGGCCTGAATATTTTCACCAGAGCCAAGAAACGTAAAAAAAATGAGTGGCGTTCAGTGCACCGTTAATGTATAAAGGTTCGGTGAGCGAATGGACTTTCTCCTGACTAAATGCATGTTCTGTAATCAAAGGGCTTCGTTTCTTATAGTCGGTTCTGCTGTAAGATAGCTGCGTTACCGTGAAACATGCTGGTATCCCAATTAGCATAATAAGTTTCAGCGGGAAGAGTAGTTGGGGGCAGAGCACACAAAATACAGGAATCAAAAACATGCTAATCATCACCTACACAAAACACCTACAGTCGTAAGATGGTGTGAAACCTGATAACTTCTGTTGCAGATGAGTACATCTAGCTTTTCTTGTAGGGATATCATGACACCACATCGACCGTCAGAATGCTTCGCTACACTTTGTCTGTCTGGCCACGTTTTACTGTGGTACGCTAGATTAAAATGAAACGTGTAGCATAACTTCGAATTTCCAGAGTGGAGCTCTGTTGTTCCCAAATTGCACTGGCAAAAGTTTGCATTGTGTATATTGCATCCCTATAGTTATTCTTTGAATTATTTTCAATTTTGTTATGTATAAAAAATAAAAGTGACTTGGAAGGCAGCCACAAAGGCAGGACCACAGTACAGAACAGCAGGATTTTTCAAAAACAGGTTTATCATCAACCTAAAGAACCCCTTTTGGTCAAAACGCGAGCGCAAGACGACCGAGTCTCGGCGCGAAGCTTACGCAGAAAACCCAATTACAGATTAGTCTTCAGTCCAGCCTCCTTTATGGTCCGTATTATTGGACCTTAGGTGTCTGCAGCTGGCTCTCATGATCTAGTTATGCACAGGTTTGTCTCTGGGAGCTGTCAGTCTTGCTGCTTTCTCCTCCTGCCCTGGGTTTGACGTGTGTGTGTGTGTGTGTGTGTGTGTGTGTGTGTGTGTGTGTGTGTGAGAGATATACATGCCTTGTAGCAGAACAGACTTTGTCTGTTTGCCCCTCCCCCACCCTTTTTAAAGTTAAATTTACTTTTCTCCACTTAAATCCTAGGCTCTACCGATTGATTGCGTAATGTTGAAGATGAATTACAATGGGACATGTGTATGGGGGATCAGGGAGGCAGGGTGGTGATAGAGTGCACACTTGCAAATGGACTGTGAAAGGCGACACCCAGGGGGGGGGGTCTGGCACTTTTCGCTGCGTTCTCGGCAGGTGGGAGGACCGCCGAGGTCACCGGTGCAGCCATCGTCTTTGAGCACTAATACCACCACTGCTGCTGCCTTATGAGTACTTGGCAAGCGTTTCGCTTGTAGCCTGGAGACTCTTTATCCTGAACGCTTAATTTTTAGTAGCGTTATCAGCAGCATTGAGGAGATGGCCCTTTATAGCAGCGAGTTGGTGAACATGCAAGAGCAGTTTTGAGGTCCATTTTGAGATGTGACAGAGATCTGAAGGATCTGAAGTTGGGTTTTAGCTATGGTGGTTGCTGGGCCAGTGTGTTATAGGATGATAGATGCTCAAGTTTAAAAAAGTTATGACAGCGTGCGCACGCGCGCACACACACACACATATATATATAATATATATATATATATATATATATTATATACACACACACACACACACACACACACACACACACACTGTCTGAAACTGCTTGTCCCAAACGGGGTTGCGGCGAACCAGAGCCTAACCTGTCAACACAGGACGGAGGCTGGAAGGGGAGGGGTCACACCCAGGATGGGACGCCAGTCCATCACAAGGCACCTCAAGAGGGACTCGAACCCCAGGCCCCCCAGAGAGCAGGACCCGGCCAAACCCGCTGCGCCACAGGTTATGACAGTGCCGTATGTTTTATTCATCCCGCTTTTTATCCTCTTCCTTTATTTACTGCAACCTACAGGGAAAAAGTACAAAGACCTATATACATAATTGCGTTGCATAATCCAGAGGAACATTTCTGGAAATGTACCCTCGAAGCTCAACTTTCGACCTCATCCAGACATCTCTCAGCTTTTGATAGCGCCACCAGTGGGTAACGTTATCTGGTCCGGTCCCACTTTGACCTGCAGCTCACAGGAAGGTTCAACACAGCTGCATCGCTTCATGTCGGGAGACTCGGGAGCCCCTCCCCGATTTGTACCACGGTCGCCGAAGGCCGCAGCAACTCTTCCCGCAGCCGGATGTGAAAAACAGAAAACTTGGGATGAAGTTCTGAAAGGCACCACCCCCCCCCCCCCCCCTCCCTCTCGAACCTGAGGAGTGCAGCCATATCCCCCTGCGGAACCGTGCTTTTAGCAGCTCTTTAATGCATTTTGAATGAGATGCGTGAACCCGCTGTTGCTCTGGGATCGGGGATGCTGATGAAAAGATTATTTTTATTTGTACTCTGGGTTTTGGAGTTCATTCCTGCACGCTCTTCCTTCAGTTGTTGTTGCTCCTTTTTTATTTTTGGCAAGAATTAACCCAGTTGTGCGCATCAAAAACCGAAACGCCAGTTTGACCCAGTTTAGGTTTACACGCTAACGCCGAAGATCGCTTTAACGTGACGCTACCCGAGAAACCGTCTGACTCATCGTTAGAAAGGTGTTAGTGTAGAAACAACAACGTCATTAGCTTGTTAAAACAGGCTCATTAATGGTGACAAACATTCATGTGGTAGAGCTGCAGTTCTGGGAGCAGGAAAGTGATGTTCCCATCATCCAGCCAAACCGTTTGTGTGACACTTTGGTTTCAGACGCATACCTCCTACCTTAATGCTGAGAAAATTCCCTCTAATCTCAGTGTTGCCTCACCACCGCCTTTGCTGAATGCCCTTTCGCACTGACTCATCAGCATTCTTGTAAGGTGTGTATGTGCATACCTCACTTTTTCATGCAGATTGTTTGAACCTTTGTCAACAGTAATTTCCTCTAATCCAGCTGTGCCCAGATGTCAGTTTTAGGTGCATCTTGTGGGAGATCTTCCTCCCTTCGTTCGTCCCGGCAGCTTCTGTGACGGTTATTGCCCAACGTGTCCTCGTATGACCTCCCACTTTTTTTTTTTTTTCTGCTGTGCCTGTCGCTCGGTGCCTCGTTCACTCACGCATGCGTTGGAATTTTAATGTGTTAATCATCGCTCTGAAATGCTAATACTTTTGAAACGCCCAAGTATTTCCCAAACTATTCATGAACAGACCACTGACAACGGAGTCCTGCTCCATAAGCTTTTGCTGCTCTCATTTCGTGCAGAATCTGTTTATCCTCTGGCTAAATTACAAGATGTTTCCTGGTACCTGCAACGTCCTCTGGTTATGCTCTTTTCTTCTGAGTCTGCCCGTTTATCTCTCGAGTTTTTGTGAGGTATGCGGTTAGCTGAGCCTGGATAGCAGGCCCGGTGCCAGTGCCTTTATACTTTTCGCCCTGGCTCATAGCTTCGCTCTGAATACCAGCTTGAAGGGCTACCTTACTGTCGGCAGTGTGTAAAAACTGTGTTGCGGCTGCGAGTCAGCCTGGTGTCAAAGGCCAGGATCTTTACTAATCTACCGATATTCTCTATCTCCTTCAGGTTACCGGTGCTGGAGTCTACGGCCCCCACAGGGGACCTCTCCCGGCCCCATCACATGGTCTCCGTAGTTCCCAACCGTTACCCCCGATGGTTCACCTTGAGCCACATCGAGTCGCAGCAGTGCGAGCTGGCTTCGACCATGCTCACTGCTGCCAAAGGTCAGCAACATACCGCCATCCCACTCCACCCTGCCCTACTCCTGGACTCGTGGTTTTATTTTTATTTTTTGCATTCAGTTGGGGATTCACAGGGGTGAGATGCAAAGAATGAAATGACAAGGTGGTAATGGAAAAACAAACAAAACAACTTGCAGGGTTCATCTTAAGGGCCAGAATGGCAGTCATTTCCCCTGCATGCCTAAATGGTCCAGTACCTCAGTCCTGTCCACCTGCACTTCACCCCTAACCCCAGTGGAACTACCACATAGGTCCTTCCTGTCCTTCCTGTCATTCCTGCTATGTGTTGGTGTTGCCCCACTGGGGCTTCTAACGGAGTTTGTTTGTACTTACACACTGTAAGGCCTAGATGTGTCTTGCAGTGCTAAACTGCCATCTGTCGCTCATGTTTAAAACATGAATACTTTCTGGATGGTTTGCTGTCATAGTCCAGTAGAGAACTTATTTTGGATTGCTTTGCTGCTGTTCCTTTTAGGTGATGCTCGGAGGCTAGAAACGGTCCTGGAGTCCATCCAGAAGAACATCCACTCCTCGTCGCACATCTTCAAGCTGGCCCAGGATGCGTTCAAGATCGCTACGCTCATGGACAGCTTGCCGGACATCACCCTCCTCAAAGTGTCTTTGGAGCTGGGCCTTCAGGTAACCGGTTGGGGATGAGCTCTCCGGGACCACACAGGCAGGGCTGTATTCCCCTGTGTGTAATTGTGGAAGCCCAAGATTGGTTGAGTCAGATTTTTCTTCCTTTTAACTGTGCTGCCCAGATGGGAGACTTCCTGCCTTGCTTTTTGCTATCCCTGCGACCACTGCTGTATAGACTGGTTAAGTTCGAATGTAAGCTTTTGTTTTATTTGGACAATATTGATTAAGATTTCAGACTACTGAGAAATTGGGGGGGTTGGTTTCAAAGTCCAGTTTTTTCACATAAGAATGATTTGTTAGACAGTGTTTTTTTTTTTTTTTCTATAGATACCAGTGAAGTTGTTTGGGTTGGCAAACACCCTCCCTTTACCACATTCCCTTCCTCCCTCTTTAATTTCTTCATGTTGCTCACATTTTTTCATTTTTTTTCTGTCAGGTGATGAGGATGACGTTGTCGACACTGAACTGGCGGCGCCGTGAAATGGTTCGATGGTTAGTTACCTGTGCCACCGAAGTGGGTAAGTGATAGCTGCGCCCCCCTTTATTTTCCAGTTTACACCGCACTGTCTGGAGAGCATTACAATGGCTAAGAAAGGGAGCATGCTACACAGATCAGCATAGGTTTTAAACCCCTTAGTGTTCCTGTGGTTTGGTTGTGATGTGAAGGTGGATTGACGACTGCATGGAAACTGTGTACAATCAGTTTCTGGATTAAAATAAGTGATTCAAATGACATGACGATGACAGACCATCTGTTTTCTGCTGGATTAAAATTTCTTCTTTTGATTTCAGTCGTTGCAGGTCGTACCAATTCATTTACCCATTATTAACCTTGGCCCATGAAGCACTGCAGTTGTAGGCAGAATTTTTAAGATAGCTGTAGGTGGACAGACTTGCACATGTCGCGGTGATGTGACAGCTCAGTTTATAATGAATGCAGATCTAAATAGAGTAGAAGGAAAAATAAGTGATTGTACTTCTAAACCCCACTCTTTCTGTGTCTTCCACAGGTGTCTATGCCCTAGACAGCATCATGCAGGGCTGGTTCACACTCTTTACACCTACGGAGGCCACCAGCATTGTGGCCACCACCGTAATGTCCAGCAGTACCATTGTCCGGCTGCACCTGGAGTGCCACCAGCAGGACAACCTGGCCAGCAGCGCCAGGACCCTGGCCCTGCAGTGTGCCATGAAGGACCCGCAGAATTGCGCCCTGTCTGCCCTCACGCTCTGCGAAAAGGACCACATTGCTTTTGAGACGGCTTACCAGATCGTGTTGGACGCCGCCGCCACAGGCATGAGTTACACGCAGCTGTTCACCATCGCGCGCTACATGGAGCACCGTGGTTACCCGTTGCGAGCCTACAAGCTGGCCACGCTGGCTATGACACACCTGAACCTGAGCTACAACCAGGACACGCACCCTGCCATCAACGACGTGCTCTGGGCCTGCGTCCTGAGCCACTCGCTGGGCAAGAATGAGCTGGCCGCCATCATCCCCCTGGTGGTGAAGAGCGTGAAGTGCGCCACGGTGTTGTCGGACATCCTGCGGCGCTGCACGTTGACTACGCCGGGGGTGGTGACCCTGCACAGCCGCAGGAACTCTGGCAAACTGATGTCGCTGGACAAAGCCCCGCTGAGGCAACTTCTGGACGCCACCATCGGGGCCTATATCAACACGACGCACTCCCGGCTCACCCACATCAGCCCGCGGCACTATAGCGAGTTCATCGAGTTCCTCAGCAAGGCCCGGGAGACTTTCCTCATGGCCCACGATGGACACATCCAGTTCACGCAGTTCATCGATAACCTGAAGCAGATCTACAAAGGCAAAAAGAAACTCATGATGCTTGTCCGAGAGAGGTTTGGCTGATGAGGCCATCAGCTTCACGCGTCAATTTTTTTTTTTTTTTTTCCTTGAGCCTGCCTTTGTACCCCTTTTGACTTAAAATGGACAGAAAAGGAAAATAAGGACAGGAAGCTATAAGGAGAAACCACCACAGAGCCACACCGGTATTACTATGTGTATAGAACCGTTTGTTTTGCGAAAGAAAAGGAAAAAAAACTGTCATGTCGTGAAAGTTTGTGTTTGTTCATTCATTTGTACGGGGGGTGGGTGTAAAATGAGGAAGAGAAACAAAATGTTTTCTTTCAGTTTATACTGAGTATATGTTGTCCAGTGGCAAAAGCCCACGTTCGGTAGCTCTCCTGTTATTGCCGTGATAAACATTCACAGCCTCAAAGAAAAGAAAAGAAAAGAATACGGCTTTAAACCAAACAGAAAAAAATAACGCCTCCATCCTAAGGGACAAGTACCTCGTATGGATCCAGCTTTACTCCCACATAACTCACTCAGTTTTGCATAGCAGTCTGCTGACAGAAAAGTGTTACGGTCAAAGTACACCGATTTAATTGAGTAAAACACTATGATTTCCGGTTCCAGGGTTCGACTGCGTGGCTTTTCCTGTGCCGTCAGTTCAGAAGCGGGGCACTGACATCACACGTGTGGAAACTTTAGCGACTGTCAACATACATTCTCAGGGATTTCTCTAAAAAAGAAAAAAAAAGAAAAAAAAGAAAAGAAAAAATGGAAAAGAATGAGAGCATTTATTGTACTGTACATATTATAGTATATGTCTGAATACTGAGAGAAGAAAGGTATACATTAACTAATTTATAAAGAATATTCTATGTAATGCAAAATACTTGAATCTGCAGTAGCTTGGTTTTTACACAGAACATATCAGAAGGACTAAACTGGCCTTGCTTCTCGGGGGGCTGGCTGGGGTGGGGGCAGTCTCTGCTGGGCACCTATGCAGAGTCACTTTGTCAAATTGCATGATCTGATTGGTATGTATGTAAGAAATACAGCTAAAGCCGATTTTGTAGCCGTATACAAATGTACTTCTTCTGGCTTATACAGGTTCGCGGTTTTGGAACGGGCACCGTAGATGAACGAGGGACAACCGGAGGCCGAGCAGAGCAGCGAGCCTTAGCGTGAGGAGAAAAGAGGGGGTTAGAGAGCGAGAGGAAGAGAGAGCGCGATGGAGAGAGGAAAAAGACTGTGACGCCCGCGGACGGTTTCGCCCTACGCGGCTGCGACGTCGATCCTAGCGAAACCTTGTCGCTACCGTAGTTCTCCGTTGAAACCGAAATTGTGTGCCGTAGATTTGGCCTGTCCGCCTTGTTTTGCGCGTCCCCCTCCTTTGCAGTGCAGCAGCAATAGTCTACAAGTTCCATTTATGCACAATAGCACATCGCATACCCCCACGGTAGAAGACGCAGCGTCCTCTCAACGTTGCCGTGACCTGCAAGCACTGTGGTTACGCTGCGACGACGCCACCGCAACGATGCCGGAGCAACGCGTGTCGGCCGGACACCCGTTCTGCTAGTATCTTAACTCTGTGCAGGACTGGAAGTTGCTATGTAGATCTGACTGTTCTATTTTTCATGCTTTTCTCTCTACTTTTTACTTATTTTGTTCTCTGGAATTCCTCGAACAAGAACAGCCTTCTTTCTTGCCTTGTCTTAACGCTTTAAAATAACCAAACTGGAGTTCTAACTACCAAACCTGTTCATTAAATGAAAGCCAACCAACTTTGGTTACAACTTTAGTGTCTTTAATTTTAGCTGGATGGTTCTGTATCTCGTGCTTTTAAAAAGCTTTTTTACGTTCATGGTGGAAATGTTGTCTTGTGTCTCTTGTTCCCTCCATTAGAGGATTTCCTAGAGGATTGTTCGTAGCTTTTTTCGTTTAGGAAACGAAATATCATGTTCTCCATTTTATTTATTATAATAGGTAAAAGATTGTACTTCATCTCCCATGTAAACATGCTCATGAAGTTGAAATTAAGATTTGATACGCCGATATCAATTTATTTATGTAACTAAATCACTGTTTTATAAACTTGTTAATGATTGAATTTTTTTTGTTTCAATTAAAATTAATTTTTTTTTGAGAGGTAAAATTTGTTTGGGTCTTTATATGGGAAGCTGCAGTTGCGCAGCCTGTTACGGAGTGATCGGGCGTGTCGTTTTCTGATACATCGACTCTAGTCCGAGATCGATCGATTGAGATGTAATTTGGCTGATCGCTGATCTCCTACAGACATTTTTGTAATTCGTTAATCTGAGAAATAAATCTTGACATAGTTGCTATGAATGAAATATATACAGGCAAAACTAGTCCCGAGAGTGAAGCTAATGTCCTTGTCCATTATTTGTAAGAATTTTAAGGTCAAACAGTCAAGGATCTCTGAATGGAAATTATTATGCTGTGCTGCTGTCTATTATCTGTGGAACAAATCTAGTAGCCTTCTGCCTGAGTTTTGAGGTTTAAACCATCTGATTTTGTGTTACTGTTGTTTCCACTGTGTTTTTTTTTCTTTTTTTGTTTTCTAGATGATGCGCATTGTAAAAATAATGTCCGACTGTACCACGTAGGGAGTGGTGTTTCCGTGGGGAGGGGGGTGGTAAGTAACACTTTGTTTCCCACTCCCAAGTCATTCTCCGTGTTCAATGTTCTGATCAATGAACCCATGTGTTTTCATTGCATTCGAGCTTTGTACATTTCATTCGTGGGGGGAAAATTGAAATTGCAGACTCCTCACCTAGTTCACGGTACTCAAGAAATAAGGTCTGCTCCGCAACACACGAAGCACACGGGGAAGGAGAGAGCAATTGTGTGTTACGGATGCCTTGTGCAAAACTTAACAGCTGAGGGCACAACAGCATCTTCTCATTCTTGATCTTCTGGTGCGATCGCTGTGTCCCAGCCTGCGTCTTGTCATTTATGCTGCAGCTTAGCAGCTGCTTAGCTCAAATGTTACACCTGCTTTCCCCTGAATTGTTGGCTGTCGAGACTCAACTCTTCCCCTACGAGTTCGGTTACTTTACCACGTTGCCCTGTCGATTGATGATGCCGGTATATTCTTCCATTTCTTTGTTGAAATTACATTTTATTTCATATGCAAACAACTTGACTTTGACGTTCTCCCCACTTAAACCCCTAGGCCAGGTGATCAGCGGTGGCAACTACAGCATCCCGCTAAGAATCTACACGTTTTGCCAGGCTCGCTTTCCCCCGCGGATCACAGCGCGACTCCTTGACGTGCGCTGGACTCGGGCGATTGTCCTTTTAGTGACGGAGGCTGGAGAGGAAGCGGCGGAGCCTTCTGAAATGTACCGAAACATGCTGGGCTAAATGGCAGAAGGTTCTGGTTCCTGACGCCTTGCATGGGTCGAATGAACACCCATCACGTTTGCCTTTCTCCGTGGGCTGCCTGGCAGCGAGTGCCGTCGCTCTGTGGATATTTAGCTAAGAAAAGTAAGAAAGGAGTCACACAGAGCTTTTTACTGGTGGGGGGCGGGGGGCAACAATAAGCCTGTGTGTCCACTGCTCTCGCACACAATCGTCAAGCTATTCACTGAGGCAGAAGTGAAATTGTCACGGTGACAAATGCCCCAGCAGGAAATGATTTACAATGAGCAGAGGCCAGCGGTCAGCACGGAGCCCAGGATTTGCCTCTGAACGCTCCTGCGGTCGGCTGCGTTGAGACCGCGCGCGCCGCTTTCGGTACGTGGCGCCGGTCCTGGGTTCGACACGCACGCGGGCACTTCGGAAATGTGCGTGCGTATTTGTTCCCAGATCCATGTAATTTACAAATGCTTTGTTTTACATGCATCCATATTTTCTGACGTTTGAAGCCATTTAGCGGGGCATCGACCCCTGAACGCGGTCGGCAGGCAGCCGTGAATTCAAAATGGCAATTAAGCAGGATTTTGGAAGGGAACCTTTCATCTCCCGTGCCCTTAGCAACCCACCACGTGACCGTTCAGAATGGAAGAACTTTTTTTTTTTTTTTCTTTTACATGGTTGTTCCTCTCTTCCTGTTCCGCTTTTCAGTAAACAAAACAATTCCGAGACCATTAAATCCAGCATGGCTTCTAAAACCCTGTTCAGCATTTGGCTGGCTCAGAATCCGATGCCATGAGAGTAGTCCATCCTTTGGGTCCTCCAGCTAGTGGAGTTCTTCAACATGCCCAAAATCCATGGAGGTTAATTTGTGTTCATTTACATTTAGCGAAATGTATTAGAATGTGGGATTCATTAAAAGTTTTGGCTCATCTCTTACTGAAAGCAAAGCATTTCTTCTTTAATTTCGTAAAATGGGACAGCCGAGTAAGGCGCTTCCAAGCCGAACTTAACGGAACACCTTCGAAAGCAGAAATGCTTGGTTTGATGTAGACGTGCACAAGAACGTGTACTATGGTATATGTGGTATGTGGTGTTGCCCAGCACGCGCACACACATACACAACTAGCTTTAAATTTAGTGAAGCTTTCAATGCAGCCCAACAGGATTGGACTGGGAAAAGAAACATTTAAATAAAGGTGTATAAAGGATTTCTGAAGGAGACTCATTTCTGAATATAGTTGTACGTCTGGAACTTGCTGTAAATGATTAAAAATGTAAGATGGGCAAAGTAATTATAAAGGGAGCATGGCACTGTCGGTGAAGGCTGTAGTCAGCGTTTGGTACGGTTTCCTAACTTGGTGCTTCGTTTGCTGCATTGTATGAAACTTATTCCATCCAGCATCTGTTATTTCTGAATATCAGTTCCATATTTGTCCTTTTTACTGGGTTTTTTTTTCCCCCCATATACTGGGCAACAGTGTCCCTTTTTTTTGCAGCTGCAAAAGGATCATCTTCGCGTATTTACAGGAACAGAGACTTGATTCTGAGATGCCTTTGTGCCGCGGTCGTCTTCCGTCTTCCACGGCTATCTGAACTTGTCCGTTTTGTAAAGTTAGCAACGAGTGATCAGAACGGAGCTTTAACAGGACACAGCTGTTTGGGGGGGGGGAACGCCTTGATATCAGCAGGAGGTGAGAGGGATGGGAAGCAGCCACATTTTGCCGCTATTAGTCTCGGGGAGGTATCAGGCAACATGACGCGGCTTCAGCCACACACACACACACACACCAAACACGTGGGCAGGGAAGAGAGCTGCGTGCGTCGCTGTTGATCCCCAGGATGTGCTGCTCACTGGCTCCGTCACAGTGAGACCACGCAGCAGATGTGCTCGTCTCCTGGGGGGATCCAGTAGCTTCCAGGAAAATGCCAGCCGCGTGAACGGATTGCCGGCGCCGTGTCACGCCTTTACAGATTCGCTAAAACTGCGTGTGATCTCCCCGGATGAGTGCATCAACAAGCAAATAAAGCTGTAGATAAATATTTCCCTGAATGTTGCACGGACACTCGATCTCCGAGGAGATTTGGGGGAGCAATTCTGCTGTGAGCGACATGTGTAGATGAAAGACTTCTCTGGATTTCGACTTGCCTTGGACCAGCTGGGAGGGAAGAGGGAAAGGGGTGGTGAAGCGTGAATGAGGGGGTTGGGGAAGGAAGGGCCGAGGAGAGGGGGGCGGGAGTTCCACAATTAATCCATGCTTTGTGCCTCAAGCAGCTCATCAGAAGAAGCTGCCTCAAGAGCCGAACTGTAGGAGCATTTCATCTTTCCTGGGAGGCGCTGACAACAAGAAGGCCGATGAGCGGTACCAACCCGTCCTTATGGGGTGTACAACGATGCCTCCTGAATGGGAAGACAACGGCACAGAAGTGTAAGCGTGCCATTCGGTGGACTTCGTTGTCTCGTAAAGACTCGAGCTGCTTCTTGGGCTCAAATGTGGACTTGAACTCCTCCCGTCGCCGTTCGGAAAGCCGTCCGAAGGGAGCCCTATGCCAGCAGACGTGGGATCGGTCATTTCGGTGCATTTAATTTGGCATCTGGTCTTCCTTTGCTCCAAGTCCCTCAGCAGTTTGTGATGTAGTGGCATGTCAGTAGTTCCCTTACCTTTCCGCTGTTGTGCAGAATCCCCCAAAACCCCGTCAAAGCGCAAATCCCTACACTCGCCCGCAGCACGCAGACCGATTGCATCTTTTGGGCCACTAAACACGCGCAGCTAAATTTAGAAAGGGAAAAACAAAGGCAAGGGAAAAGTGCCTGGGATCTGGGCTCGAAGCAGCACTTAAGCAAGTTTCGCCGCCTTAATAGTTTGATCCGAAACCCAGATGGAGCACGGGTTACTGATCTCGTTTTCATCACCCTGAGCTTTCATCCTTGAGGACGCCGGCCTGTGCTGCAGACACGTTTCCGAGCTCTCCCGTGCAGCTTTTCGCACTCGTTACGTACAGACGCGGCCAGCTGTGCATCCTCGCTTTCACAATATCGCATATCATACTGACTTGATTAGTCCCTGATTATGAGCCTGCCCAGCGATGGTTTATTTATAAGGCTCCGCCGCAGTGTAGTTAGGCTGGTGAAGGGCACTGACTGTTTGCTTTACCGGCGCGGTGGGCACCCCGTAAATATTAATTTATTACTCTGCAGACCAGATTTGCAACCCTCTGTAAATTAAGGGATAGTCTGTAAAACCTAGTTGCATATAAATGTTATTCATAAACTCTTAAGTAACTTTAAATGTCCACACATGACTGAGGCATTAATATATAATGGCACTGTAAAATATAAAAGTGAAATGTGCTTTTTTTTTTTTTTTTTTTTATTAGCTCGTTTGACAGTTAATTATTTTAGTCTTCCTGGATAAAAAAAAAAAAAGTTGCATTTAATTCCTCACTTCAAGAAGCAAAAACGGAAGCAATGTTTTGTTGTGTTTATGCTATTTTTGTGGTTCGAGTGAAAAGTTTACTAAGGGGAAAAAATGAATTTCAGGATGTCAAAATAAAACAAAAACACAGACCCAGTTGGGTATAAATAGGACACTGGCTCTGTCTTCTTCTGTTAGCCTTCCTTCTGCTTCCTGCTCTGGCTGCTTTTATTTCAAGTAACTTCAGCATCTTGCAGATCAGCTTTCTCCCGGATTTCTGCTGCTGGGAGCCAGTTGCTCAGACACCTCAGAGACACGGGAACAGGATGCAGCGGTCGGCATGGAAACCGGACAGGAAGCGGATGCATTCGTGGGTTTCGTGCCGCACGACCGAGGGGCGGCGAGTCTCGGCCGTATCGCTGCGCTCGCTGTATTATACCTCGACTTCTGCTGAAGTGCACGTGCAGACGCACATACGCGCGCATTCGTGCAGTAAACTGTAAAATACATTTGGTTACAATTAAGCGAATTCTTGTCCACAAAGCAAAATGTCACGCTGGTTCAGTGCAATCACTGGACAGCACAGAAAGCCAAAAGCGCTCCGAAAAGTGCTTTCTTTGACACAGAGAGAGAACTGATGGGAGAGCTTTAATCTTTCCATTCCCAGGAGCCGACGAACGTGCAATGAATGAAAGTCCAGCTGACCCTCCTCCTCATCGCATCCGAGCGATGCGCACCCTGGCGCTCACAGTGCGGTAATGACCAGCGATGCAGGGTGGAGGGGCGGTCGCTGCACGGTGCAGGTGGCCACTGTACAGCGGGGTTCATCACTGCGTGGTGGCGGTCAGTGCACAGTGGGGTCAGTCACCGGTCAGTGTGGTTTAGGTATTGCACACCGGTCACTTATTGCAAAGTGTGGATGGTCGCTTCACAGTGGGATTCGGTCACTGAACAGTCTTGTCCCACGTGTTTAGTACACAAACTCATGGTGCCAGTGTGAGTCACATCCTTGGACAGGTGAACCGCACAGCAATGTGAAACATCGGTGAAGTGTGCGAAAGACGAAAAACTCAACATAACCATTGTCTGGGACAGAAAAGAGATACACGGATAGATACGGATTCTTTCGCCGCTGCAGCGGGGTCTTTTGCGGTGCGCAGTGTGTTCTCCCGTGCTCGCTATCCCTGCACAGCGTGGCGCGTTGGGGGTTGCGTGCCCTTTTCCTTTTTGATTGAAGACCCGGGACTTCGAGGCATTGCAGCCTTGTCATGTCTCTCCCGGGTCCTGGAGGGTGGGGGGGGGAGGGGTAACGAACACCACATGATTTTCACCGCACCCTCAGCCTGAAAGAGAGCTGGAAATGTCACATGGAGGAGCGGTCGCTGCCCCATAAAGTTCTTGTAAATGTCACATGGGGCAAAAATGCTCCGCGGTGGCTCTTCACTTTGCGGACGGCCTTCAAAACTAAGCGTCTACCTCGCAGCATGGTAACGGCAGCATGGCCCTCCCAGCACCCGTGGCAAACAGGCTGCGGTGCTTTATACATTTCTAAGCAAATATGAAATGTTCGGAGGTTCTTATTACAAGCTCTCGCCTCGCTACAGCGATGAGGACAGCTGGTTCGCCTCCTGGGAAACGACCTGTGCTTGCAGGTCCTCGAGCTTGTCGCCTGATGTGACTATCAGATGAGAGCTTAAAACAAGCGACTCGGTGAGAGCTGAGCGGTTTTACACGAAACCGCCGCAAAATCCGAGCGTGTGCCGAGCTAAGGAAGCACCGGTTAGAGAATGCGAGCATCGCTGACGGCAAACGTGTTCGTGGTCCAAGGGGCTCGGAGAAATGCTGGAAGAAGAGGCGAGATCCAAGGGAGACGTGACAGGTGTGATTTCCTGCCTGACGTTACCTAGCAACACAGTGCCCCCCAAACCGCCCTCCTTCCCCTACCCTATATGCATGTGTATGTTCGCACACAGCGCTCCTGTATTATTTTGCTATCAAACTGGCACTGAGTGAAGCAGCCAGTAGCCCATGGTTGTCCTTACTGGGGTGACGATGTCTCTGCTGCTTCCTGTTCCCCACCCTGTTTGAGGACTACGCTAAGTTACCTTAGATGTTCTACAATCCCTACAAACCCCTATCCGCCTTGGGATGGGTACGAGCAGGGTATGGTAGCGGGACAGCTGATAACATGGTGCTTAGAGCTACTCTCTCTAGATCCAAAGGTCGCAGGTATGATTCCCACCTCTGGCTGTAGTACCCTTGAGCAAGGTACTACCCTAAATTGCTCCGGTGAAATTACCCAGCTGTATAAATGGGTAAGTAACTATAATAGCCTGTAATAACCTTAACGTTGTAAATTGCTTTGGAGAAAAGCGTCAACCAAATGTATGGTCACACTGATTGTCACCTTCAACAGTCAATAATAACCATAGTTTTCTATTCAGATATCATTGTAGCTCCCTTTTTCACTTAATAATTTTGGAATAATTACATTATTTACAATGGTCTGGTTTTTCAGAAAAGGTTTAGTCTCTTTGAGGTACTTCGGGGAAAAAAAAATGTACAGCATTGGTCAAGATGACTTTGGAGAGAAGTTAAAAGACAATCAGCACAGAAATGATCACTGGAAAAAAAAAAACAAGTTGTTTCATTCTGCCACCAGCAGAAAGAATAACGTGGGGGTGGATGGGTTCAGCTGCAAAAATCATTTACCTCAGTAACAGATTTGCTATTCAAAGAAACATCTGTCTTTGCATCTGATATGATATACGGGGTTAATTGGTAGGGTGTGTTTAGATTGACAACTCAAATCCTAGACAAAGATGATCTTTTCTAATGTAAAAATAGTGGACCTGGCTCATTGTTCAATGTAGTAACTGATGGAAAAAAGCTATGATCTGTACCTTATTTTAATGGCTACTCGGCAAACAAATACTGCATAAATACAGAATGAAAAATGTCGGTATCAATGGTATACCGATTTATGGTAAGTAATTTAGTGCATAAAAAGTACAAAACCAAAGTTCTATTCAAAGCACATTTTCCAGGCATGTCATCAGTTTGGGTACGTTTCCATTATAGGAGGTAAATTTACTCCCCCAGAGAAAAGGGGTGACTTGAAACAAAGGAAACTTATCTTATGCTACACTTTCCAGCTTTGACTCTGCTTCAACTAAAGGTTAATGTCGCATATCCTGTATTAGAGAACAAATAACTGATCGTTTTCTGTGCCACGATGCTGCATTCTGACATTTCATCCGTATCAGTCTTCATCAGTGCAGTGGTCCACAGAAACAGGTTGCCTAGAATAATTTTGCTCATTGAGGCCTAGAATAGAGCAGTGGAAGCTGACAGGTAGGTCTACCTGAAAGGGTAAAAATCTGTGCTTGAACTCAAATTTGATAATAGGATATGTGTTGAGCTGCCTCAGCACTAATCTTTTAAAAGCAATGCACCATGAACAGGCTGTATCCAGGAGCGTTAAAATAAAACACTCCAAATACGCGCTCTGAAGACAGACACTTGTGGTAAAGCGTAACAGAAACGCGAAGCCTAGCGCTCGCGTCCGAGGTTGTCTGAAATGTGTCCTCCAGTGACTGTGTTAAATTCAAATTTAGGAGAATGTGAAGTGTATTCTGGGAAGGACACGTGCCCTTAGGGCCATTGTCATGAGGTCTAACGGATCATGCCCACAGATAAGCTCCAGCGAGCAGGAATGTAGCGGGACGGTGCGGAACTATCGTTTGTGTCTCTTCATCTGGAAAGTCACGGGGGCTGAGGATAGGAAGAAACATTAACCAGGGCTGATACATTTACTGTAGGTTTCGCTCTGGGATCCAGTGTTTTTTCTTTGTCAACTCATTAACTGCATCTATGAGAAAGTAAAGAGAAGGAGGGACTGTTGACCGTTATTAACAAACGAGAAGCTATGAGCACATTAAGGGAGCAAATGAGGGCAAGCAGGAGAATGCCACCCCCAGCCGAAGAGTAAACTGGGAACATGAGGCAAGGATTCAGGTAATATGGCTGGCTGAGGATTTCTGGCATGGGATAGCTGTCTGTGATCTTAGAAGAGGACGAGAGAAGCTGGCAAATAGAGGGTGCCACTATCGCCCAAGCCACCACTTGCTGTACGTCCAGGATCAAGTGAGCGTCACCGTGGTGCTGCTACATTGCAGTGTGCTCTGCATAGCCCACTTCTGGATTCCAGCCTTCCCGTTTTGCAGGAGCGCGTGGGCTGCCTGGCGCTGTGGTGAGCGTGCCGAATGGTAACTGCAATAAGGAGAAGCTGAAGAAGAAACGCCAGAAATTAACAGCCGTTTTTCAGGACGCTGGAGGGATCTGTTCATGTGGAACCAGAAACCTTTCCGAATTCCACATGAGCTCCATTAGGACGAGAGCCAAGGGAAAAATCGGCCACTCTGCTGTTTTGGGTAACGGTTTACACAAAGTCGTCATTCTTTGGGATCTTAGTTGTTGACCTTAAGGTTTAATTTCACTGTTTGCTAAATAAAAGTAAAATAATTCAAATAATTCCTTTCTTGAAGCAAATGAAGAACAATCTGGGCCAAAGGGTAATGAATATCTGAAAGACAAAAAATTTAAAAAGCTCAGTATATGAGTGGTACAAATAATGATTTGGAATTTGGAAATTATGGTATGAATTTTTATTGCATTTGCCTTAGTCAAATTATCCACTAATCAAAATAATAGAAAAATTTTATGAAAGGTTAAAGGTAAATGCATCATAATGTAAAAGAGAAGTCACTAAGGACTGGTGTCTCTGTATATATGAAATGTTTGTTGCTATAGTCCATAGCCTGGGTATGAAATGTCACAAAAGTTTCATAAAAAAGGATTTTGCTCAACTTCACCAGCTTTTTGGCATTCCAGATCTGTCTACTTTTCCAAGATTTCTGGTCCTTCCCAGTTGTGTGACTGTAGGGATGCCTTGATCGGGGGCCATTTGGAAACCCCGCTGTGGTAAGTTCTTGCCACTTGTCATCAAAGCTCTTTCTATCAGTTGTTGCCAAAAAATAAAAGTACCACTACTGGTTTGGGGGAGCTGAGTGAACAATTCAATTGTTGAAGCTCTGGGCTCTGTCTCTCCAAGACAAGGTATGTACCTGTAGGAAAAATCTTTCCGAACATTATTGACAGTTATTCAACGATTTTCTCCGAAGTAACGTACAATGTTAATCTACTCACAATTATTTACCCATTTATACAGCTTGGTAATTTTACTGGAGTAATTTAGGCTAAGTACTGTGCTCAAGGGGACTACAGATGGAAGTGAAGCTCAAACCTGTTATCTTTGGGTCCAAAGGCCACTGCTCTAACCACTACACTACCAGCTGTCCCCGTACATGAACACCAGAACTTCTACTGACAATGTAAAAAAAAAAAAAAAAAAATTGAAAACTACATGCGTAGAGTTATACAATGATTGCTATTTCGAAAAACTTTTAAAGGCCTCCACAGTTACATTTTATTGCTATTTTAACTTTTTACTCACATTATTTAATTTATACTAGTATTCCCTATTTTTATAGATAAATGTCACAGCCTGGTAAACAATTTTATACATTTGTACTGTAACTGTAATTAAAAGAAAGAAACAGAACCCTTTCCTGCCTTTAGGAGTGTTCTCCCAGGTATATTCTTTGTACTTTGACATGCGAATTTTGGCTGAGTGGAGCTTTTTAACCACACCTCAGCTGTATAAGTAGCCCCTTATGTCACCCCTTGATTGTAACAGGACAGGAAGTGATAAACAGTCCTTCATCAGTGAAAACACATGGTGCAGATTCACCCCTGCGTTTCCTGTCACCTCGTGTTCCATTTTCTCAGCCAAGGCGCCACCTTGCCGGCCTCATTTGAGGAGTTAGGGCCTCCCAGGGACTTCCACCACGGTCAGGCCATCATCCATCGTTTCTGAAGCCATCAAACAGCTGTTGAGATGTGGCCGTTCTGTAATTAGCCAGAAGGAAATATCGCTGGTTGCCATGTAATCTGCATTTGAGAAATAAATAGACACGCAAATTCGTAATATGAAATATCATAGAGAGGAAAGAGAATAAAAGTGAGAATTTCTGGTAATTCATTGTTGTCAGCAAAGCTTTTTCATACCCTACCTTCTCTTTTTTGGCTCTGAAGACCAGAAGTGTAACGCTAGTACACCGGGTGCCTGTTACAATTGTTCAAGTTACGAATATCCAAATTTAGACTATTGTATTATTGATTGTATAGATAATAAAGCAAACCGAAAGTGGCCGGATGCTGACTAACCAGGCACATGCTTACGTGATGAACTCTTCAGCAGCTGCCATTGAATGGGAGGATGTGGAGAATATCTACTTTTATTTTCAGTAATTTCAGATTTAATTTGGACCTCAATTTTCTATTTGATTTCAGTTTTGCTGAATTACAAAAGGACAACGTAAGCGCACAGTAAGTACACAGGAATATATTTTTGTTAGAGTGTGTAACAATGCTACCTCCCTCAAGTTTAACCTGAGGATTTACACTAATCCATAGCCTACCTCCCAGTTTAACTGTGAACTAGAAGTGCACTCTATTATTCCAGCATAGCATTTATTTGGTACTCACTAAAATAGTATATTTACAGCATCATTTCTCCTTATTGTATTTAAAATACTGCTTGCAGGTTTTTGCCAGTCTATTTTTTCATCCACACAGATGACTGTGTGGGGGAAAAAAAAAAGAATCTGATTCAAGACAAGTCATTTCCATATTTTATGAAATTAATCTCCAGGTGATGTAAATACCACTGGCAGATGTTCAGTCAATTTCATCCAATCATATTTTTGAAATAAATATATGCATTTTCTTTAGTCTAAACATGCTTTGCTAATGAGTCCCTCTGCAGTTGGCTGGGTTGTTTTATGAGCGTGGGGTGTGTTGTGAAAAAAATGGCCCCAGACATCAGACGACGCCATTTCTCTCTGAAGCCAAGGGGGAGACTTTGTAGCCTTTATGTCCTGTGGGGCCAAATTTGATGGAAGAAACTCACTAAATCCAGCGCTATCACACAGCCTAATGTCGTTATTGCTTTTGTAACTCGGTCTGATGTTCACAGGGCCAGAATTATGGAAATAAGTGTGTACTTTCAGCTTTGATTCCAAAACTGAAGTCAATTTTATGTGGCATGAGTTGGTTACTCAGACAAACTGATGGGCAATAGTTCAATTCCCTCTATGAATTAAATATTCATTACAGGACAAGGTTCTTTATGAGAAACCAATGTCATAAAGTTCACCCACCAGCAGAGCAGTATTTTACATAGGATAACATTTCCAAATGTACTACATGAGCACCTTTAAGTCATAAATGAGCTAAAGCTCTAGAATAGAAGTCGCGGGGCACCAGGTTTGTGGGAGAGACAATGGAGCCATCGTGATGGTGCGTACCAGTTTACGACACAACAGATTCCACAGGCCTTCTTCATCGCTGTTTTGCTGAAGTTAATGAATAAATAAATAAATAACACAAAGCGGAGACTGACGTGAAAAATCTTGGTCCGCTTTGCAGACACAAGATGGCTGTCACACATCTTCTTGGGATTATTACAGAACAGGTGAAGTCTGACAGCAGGTGCGTGGGCTGAACATGCAGCTTTATGGGACGGGGGAGGAAAGAAGGCAGACGTTCAAGGCAGGGTGTCAAGTGCGGCAAGGTCGGGGTTCTTCTTAATGCACAAAGAAATGTCAAATTCCGACTTCCTCGGGTTATCGCGGAAGAGCACAAGAACATGGATCCCACAGTGTACATTTCTTGTGGTAGGAGAACCAAGAAAGAAGCAATTAAATGTTCATTACACCATGTCTCCAAAATGTACCATAGCTTCAATGTTTTACCCATGTGTATAATTTGGCAAAACTACTTTTCATGCTTCAATGAGCTTTGAATATTTTTACATGATGCATGTCCAATGACTGCATGAGGTTCAATCAGCCTTCCTTTCCAAAGAAGGGAAAATTCTCATATTTTCTTAAAAAAAAAAAAAAAAACTCACTCTTTCTCTCCTGCAATTTTCTCTGGCGATTTCCCGATGGCAGGGCTCAGAGGGGCTTGAAGTTTGTCTTATTTCTCGAGATGGTTCTGTCAGGTGTGCCCAGACACCTCCCCCCAGATGCCTCCCGCTGCAGGGCAGGAGAGCACGGCGCCCCCACCCCCTACCCACCCACCCCACCCCTTGAGACTAAACACTGTCTCTCACTCAGCTCTCATCTTCTTTGAGCGCTTCTAGTTCCCGTCCCGCTGCGTGCCGGCATGCCTCCCCCTTACCTTCTAATCCTCTTCAGCGTGCTATGCTAACGACACACAAACTCCTAGATGTGTTGTTGTGGGAATTTATTTTTCCTGAGCTTCTTTCATCCAGAACACCTGAGGAAATGTCAACATTAATAAAGTTTTTTGCGGCATACATAACGGGGACTGTGTCGCCTATTTTACCTTACATGTTTTAATTTTGAAGCGTTTTATCCTCCGACTGATGCTTATTGCTGTCGAGTTCAACTATCGTTTTGCTGACCTCTTTGCGAAGACTGTTGATTCCAACACGAGACAAACCAACTCATCCTCTCACTTTAAAAGTGACGTCGATGTCACGCTTACAGCATGTGTCCCCATTTCTTTTTAATTTCACGATATGAAATGTTTCTATCGAGTTGCTGGCTGGATGAGAACTGAAACTGTAATCTGTACTATTTAGTCTGGATGCGGCTGTGCGCTAAAGAGCTCATTAAGATGGTGCGACGTCCAGAGACTGCAGAGGAATTACCGCTCCGCTGTTTTGGATTCGGAGTTTGATAAACAGCTCCCCCATGACGTTCTGTCGACAGCCCACCGACTGTATAAGCTTTACCGAGTCAGCCTTGGCCAGCCCACATTTCTAAGTACAGCTACACAGCCCCTTTGCTTTCCATCTATAGCACTCATTTTGTCATATTCTCATCCATCCTTGCATGAGGTGGAAGACTCCCAAGGTCTTTTATGAGTGCTCACTGACTTCGTACTGTCTGCCTGCTCTCGCTTTGCATTGTTTTTCAAACCTTGACTCAAACAGTCCTCAAAGTGTCAGAATCGATCTGTTATTACTTCAACAGTGGGAGATTCCAGCGCTGTTGAGCACCCCAGACCTTGTTCTGTCAAAACAAGAGTTGTTTGCATGCTATGTTTGCTTCCCTGATCTGATAATGCACTATTATGAGTCACAGGATGTGAATATGAAAAAAAAATCAGGGTCAAATATTTCCATACAATGTAAAAACAAGGTTTCTCCTTTCCCCCCCTCCCCAAAAAAGGTCATGCCACATGATCAGAAATTTCTGAAAAATAAACCTCATCATCGTAGGTAGTGCTTTGCACTCGATATACCAGGACCGCCCTTTCAAAATCACTGAACAATCAGCGGTGCTTTTATGTGTGCCAAATGTTTCTCACAGAACTCAGATTGCCCATGTTAACAAATCAGAGGTACCTGTGATTTCATGATTCTTTCGCTGGAAGTTCCCCTAGTACCCTCTTCCCAAGGACCGTGGCTTTAGCCAAATGGATTTGTTGAATATTGGTGGCCTTCTTCAACCCTAAACCATACATGACCTCCAGTGAGACAACAACACAAGAAAATCAGTGTCAGTGTTTTGACTGGCAGGTGCTGATTGTGTTTCATTTTATGAGTTGAGGTTTTTTTTTGAGTTGTTTCTCTGTGGAATGATTGCACTTTACAGAAGTATAAGCATGATGTAATGATGTAATATCACCTTTTACTGGAGTATGTTTGCCTTCCAGACACAACACAAGGCTGTAATCCATTTATCTTCAGGGGACAGGCGCTTCAGCGGTCCCCTAAGGTGTGCTTATCAGCTCTTAAACAAGGTAACATGGGATCCATTACTTGAAGTTTGTGCTAAAAAAAAATGCCTTGGAAAAATACAAACATTTTGTCTTTTGTCTATATATTAGTTTTATTTTCACTGCCGAACATATTTCATTGTTTACAAAATTCTAATATTGACAATTAAAAGCTGAGTTCTTAGATTTTACTCTGCCCGAGTTAATAAACTCAAACAAAAATACTTATTTTTGAAATATTTATTACACAGAAAACTGCTATTAACGTATTGTTGAGAACACAGTTTACTAATGTATTTTAGATTTCACTGTCACAGTGCTATTTCTTTCTTTTATGGCAGGAACACATCAGGCATTTAGTATAAATATTTAACACCGGGGTGGTGCGGTGGCACAGTGGGTTGGACCGGGTCCTGCTCTTCAGTGGGTCTGGGGTTCGAGTCCCGCTTGGGGTGCCTTGCGACGGACTGGCGTCCCGTTCTGGGTGTGTCCCCTCCCCCTCCGGCCTTACGCCCTCTGTTACCGGGTAGGCTCCGGTTCCCCGTGACCCCGTCTGGGACTAGCGGTTCTGAAGATGTGTGTGTGTGTGTGTATTTAACACCGTACACACACACATTTTCTGAACCGCTTGTCCCATAGGGGGTCGCAGGGAACCGGAGCCTACCCGGTGACACAGGGCGTAAGACCGGAGGGAGAGGGGACATACCCAGGACGGGACGCCAGTCCATCACAAGGCACCCCAAGCGGGACTCGAACCCCAGACCCACCGGAGAGCAGACCCAGTCCAACCCACTGCGCCACCATGCCTCCCTCTGTAGTCAAGCATGATCCATTAAAAATGCAGAAGGAATCGTGTGAGAAGTGCAAAAAATCATTGCATATGCAATAAATAATATACACACCCAGAAAGCAATAGCAGTATTTGCAAGAAATACCCATCATATTATTATATGTGGACTGTCACATTTTTATTGCATACATACACACACACACACATTTTCAGAACCGCTTGTCCCATAGGGGGTTGCGGGGGAACTGGAGCCCACCCGGCAACACAGGGCGTAAGGCTGGAGGGGACACACCCAGGACGGGACGCCAGTCCATTGCAAGGCACCCCAAGCAGGACTCGAACTCCAGACCCACCGGAGAGCAGGACCGTGATCCAACCCACTGCGCCACCGCACCCCCCTTCGCACCATACATATAAAAATAGATTTTCTATAAGCAGCTTCAGCACGGAATATAACATTCAGAATGTATGATCAACAATGCATTACAGTATATATCTGCAAAAATCACCCATACCAGAGACATGAGACTCTGCTCCTGAAGGCCTGTGCAGTTGCTTTACAAACCATCTCCCTGGCTTACATGATTTAATGTTTAATTACCGAGTACTATTATGCACGTTTTACTCCTTGCAGTGAAACATGGTATTTCTTGCATACATATCAGACCTTTGGGAACTGGGTATGGCACCTCTGATCAGCTTCATTCCAGACCCAACAAAGTGTTCATATTTTTTTTTGTGAAATCAAGAGGCACTTCCTTGGTATATTCAGTACCCTGGCCAGAGCACGTTGCACCAAAGCTTTATGTAGAACGTAGCGGTATAGCGAGAGCCATTATTGATACCACCCTGATCAGGAATGAAAGCGTTAATCTTCTCACTGCTGAGTCACCTTTTAAAAAAAGAGCATCTTAGTGGTCGTTTTCAGAAAGCGCTGTGTAAATACGCGGCTGCTTGTGTCTTCTGTGTGAAAGTGTGTGAATGTGTATGTATAGCTATTTCCAATATATACTGTACGGTATGCATCCCTGCCAAGCCGTAATCCTCCATACTGAGGAGAAGGGGGCAACAATATCGTGCTGAAATCTAAAGGTCGGATTCAACTCAGACGGGTCCTATGTCTTAAATGTCACTGAGTATGAGCACAGGGCGAGAGCAAGGGAGAGATGGGAAGAGTGAGACAGGGAAGACAAGAAGACAGCAGGTGGGAGAGGGGGACGGGGAGGGAGGACAGCAAGAGGAGGAGGAGGAGGAGCAGAGCTGAAAGCTAGAGAGACGAAAAGGGTCCTTTCCCCGCACCGTAGACGATACCCTCCGTCTCCGACACGTGGGCCCTGACAGTCTGCCTTCAGAGGAGCCTCACCACGGCCGCTGGGGTTGGATCGGGGCGGATCTTTTCCGCCGTTGCCATGGGCACCCTTGCACAGCTGCCAGCGTGGTGTATGCCCCTGCAGCAGATGACATCCCATGGCTGAGAGGAAAGGGAGGAGGCACGTCTGTCGGGGTCTGTGTTCGTTGGAATTTGGTCCGGGTGCTTGTTGGCGCCAATGGGCCGGCGCTCACCTGTGTCGTCGTGCGCTCTCAGGGGACAGGGCTGTGTGTCAGCGTGGGAGAATGCACACGTCTGTGTCTGTGTGTGGGTGTGGTTGCGTTCACTTTTCACAACTAACCACTGTACCCACAGACAAATACACAAAGTGTATTCGGCACAAACACACGGAGGCTCGAAATCTATGCTCTATATATGACTGTCATACAATGAACGATATTAAAAGGCAAACATCAGGATGCTAACTGTAATTGTACCGGATTTTATGGAGATGAGTGTTACAATAAAGAACGTGTTACTGTCTCCTGGGTTCTCCATGTAAATTGGACAGATTAACCTTCTCCACACAATGCAAACAAACTTTGCCAAATAATTTCCAACACCGTGATGGTGCAATTTAATCACAACATTTGATCTATTGGCTGATTCGTAAGTGTGACCAATATTACTTACAGTGTATTATAAATATTGAGAAATCATGTATCTCACCTTGTTCCTCCTTTGGCTCAACCCAAGCTGCGGCAGGGGGCTGCCCTCTTTTGGACATTGGGAGGGCTTAGGCCTCCTCTCCCACCTACCTACATTAAATACTTCTAAAAACTGTTCATAACTAACATTCTTATAAGGTAATAATATGGAAAAATATAACCAATTATGCAACTATTTAGCTGAGGTTTAGTTTTGTTGACACCATAAATATGTTATCGTCACATTCTTTCATTGTGGATAGTTTAGGAAAAATCACACCATAGCACTTCTTTTAATGAAATGAAAACGAGAACAATTTAATCAAACCCATAGAGCAAACATATGAAATGAGTTGTGTTTATCCCACAAAAATAAATCTCTCCACTTCTTTCACTGTGCAAATGGGAAATATATTTTTGTGAGGTCATGAATGGTCTTGGCATGATACGGTGATAAGAGTTGTTTCCATGTGACTCAGCTGTGTCCTTAGATATCACAGTCTGAAAAGGATCTTCAGCTCCCGCCACAGTCACAGACTGTCTATCAGGCCCACTACATAGTATACCGTGTCTAGTTTTTATTAGTACATGGATCTACCGCGTACTTTCCATTATTGCCACAACGCATATACGTATAGCTTCCATCAGTGGCACCATTTACATACAGAACTTCCATCCCCACTGCAAGGTAATTTATTCCCCTCTGTACATCAGATCCATGTATTGATAGACAACTCCATTATCTTGCTACCCTTGAACTGGAGTGAACTATGGTAATTCTGAATGTGCTGTATGTGGAACCAGTTGCCATGTAACATTTCTGCAGCATTTTTCTAATATCCTGATATTATTGTCATGTTGTCCTGCTGTTATGATTTGATGGCACAGTTTGTTGGACACTGCGCATTAAAAGAGGTGTTGGTTTTCGTTTCTTTCTTTTTTTTCCTGGATGCTCACCCCTCATTGTTCAAGGAATGACATGCAATTTATATGTAAATATTGTTATTTTCATTTTCACATTTTCATATATTTAATTATTTTCTCTGACAGTTGTAAGGAATCCTAAACATCTTTTGTTCTAGTGCCCAGTAATCTGTGGAATAGCCTCTGGCAGCTGACTGTTTTTATATGGTTCCCGGAGGCAAGAAGAAATTAAGCCTGGCCGCCAAATGAGGTCAATATGTTTGACTTACAGTTGTTGTCAGTGTGGACGTTTTCTTCTTTGTGGCTTTCGTGGTCGTATTAGAGGTGGGTTTTGCATATGGAGCTCGCCCGAGCAGCCGGTCCTGGGACTTATGGCCGTCCGAGTAGAGTACAGCTACGTTCTGATGACAAAGCTGAGATACCTAAACAAGTGCCATCTGGACAATGACTCCTCGCCAGTTATGAAGTGTATTCAAGTGAGCCCTTGAGAAAATAGCCACATGTTCATTAAGCAGGCAGTTTGGCCCTGTGATACAACTCGGAAAAATGAGGCCAGAAAGCCAAGAAGAGAGGAGTGTCATAAATTAAAAGTGGACAATGACAAAAGGAATTCCTCTCCTCTCACGGGCTGGATCGCGTGTGTGCCGAAGACCACTTCAAAAGATATCTGACGGCTTTTCTGAAGTAGCCCGCAACACAAATGAGCACGGATGACGTGCTGGGAGGGGATGGGTGGCAACGCCGTCTGAAATGTGTGTTGCCGCATGCAAGCGGTGTGTGCGAACGGGGCTCCGTCGGAAAGCGGGCGCTGCCGGGCAGCTGGGTCGATGTGTTGTGTTGGGCCAGGAGTAATGGAATGAAACGGGCATTTAGATCCCATAATTGCGGCCCTCGGAGTACTTGTGCTCATTTCCCGCATGCGTAGAAGGGCTTTCAGAGCAACTAGCAGGCAGCAAGGTTATAGGTTAACGCTCCCGGAGGCGGCAAGGTCAGACGTCCAGCTCAGAAACTCACAAAACTGGCAACTGTGCACGCGGATGTGCGGGTACGCGTTTTTAAACGTCAGAAAAAAAACCCTCGCACACACACTACTTTTACATACTAACGTACACATAAATAGAAAATCACGCAAACGTCGGTGCCGAAGTGCCAAGGTACCCCTCGGGTGCGCGTGCATGTCGGCGCTGCGCTGGGGGGGGGGGGGACGGGCATGCTGTGTGCGCGCGTGCGAGATGGATGTTTCCCTGAGATAACCGGCGAGTACCGGTGAAACGATGGCACTCCGCGCAGAGTTCCTCCCTCAGCCGAGCATCAAAGGATGAGCTGACTGCTAACTGCAGGGAGCGCTCAGCCATCAGCACAATGGCTTCAATTTGGCTGTGCCACCTAGGGCCCTGCCCCGGGCAGAAAGGCGCTAAGACGGAAAGACGGGAGAGCCGTGTGCATTACAGCCCCCTTAAAATGGGGCGGAGGGAAATTAGCATACGGGCTGGAGGGAGGGGCGGGCTGTAATCATGCCCTGGACGTTAAGCTGCTGCGCTGGCTCTGCAGTGCATGTTGATGGATGGCTGCTTTAAGCGCAGGATATGAATGAATAAAAAGCAGGGCCCCAGAGAGCATGCCTCTGTGTTACAGTGAGCCCCTGCTGATTGTACCCCCACCTTGACTAATCGCCGTCGCAGGAGGACCTTGAAGGCGACATTATTAAATTCAGATTAACGGCAGGAGCGCGTGCCGTCCGCATGCCGGCCGACACACCTCCACGGGTGCGGCGGAGGAGACCGGCGAGTCGTCTCTGCCATTCGGGCCCGGAGTAATGTTTGTTTTCGTTCCATCTTTTTTAACTCGCCTCCTTTAACTCATAAGCCATTGTGCTACAGTCACCCCTGGAACCAATTAAGTCTAAGAGGAGAGGTCTCCCTCCTCGTCCCTTGCGGGTTGTTCGTCGGAAGAACAAAGGCGCTCAACCCCGGAATCAGAAGAACGACACGATGCATTTAACGCTGCCATTGCTACTCCACCAGTTCCTCTTTCTTCTGTATACTAGTACATTTCTTGCACATTTTGTGCATTCTGTGTTTGTCATTTGCCAAAGAAGTATTTGGCTGATTCTTCCTTCACTCCATATGGCTTTCAAATGGAAAATGGGGATTCAGCCTGCCCCATCACATTACATCTGTGTTTGTGTGTGTGTGTGTGTGTGTGTGTGTGTGTGTGTGTGTGTGTGTGTGAGAGTGTGTTACAATCACAGCAGCAACATCAAGCATAAAGTACAATTATTTCTCAGCTCGTCCTCTCTTTTCCACGAAAAGACATTGGTCTGGGCATGACCACCCCGCATCAACCTGTAGGTCAGGTTATGCTCTGTGCTCAAAGCACTGTAATTGGTTCCTCAGGACATGGTCACTTCACACCTGCCAGCGGGATCTAGTTTTTCACATTGTTCTCCATTCCTGCCTTTGTAAGGTATTTCCTTTTTTCGTCCATCAACCTTGGCAACGCAGAAGACTTTGCCGCAGTCAGCTTATGATCTTGTGATGAATGTGCTTGATATCTCCACATTATTCTTGCCACAGCAGCTGTAGAAATGAGCACTGATGACAAATGTGAAGTAATCGAAGGTCCAATGTACAGACGCCGTTGTACAGCGATAAATAATGACGGAAATTTGAGAGGTACAAGCACATGGAGCATGCGATGCAAGGAGCATTACAAGGTCTCTCTTAACAGTTGCCTAACAAAGTTGTGGTGGTGTACGTTGTCTGGTAACACGTTCAGCATGCTGTGTTAAAAGCGCTCGGCGCCCTTCGCCTCAGACCATACAGGTTTAGGTCGATGGTGCCAGGAATATGGCATCTTATATTGAAATGTCCATAAATGCAACACAGTTGATTGCATTGCACCGCTACAGACATGGTTCGTTGCTAAACTGATGGGTATTGATGATACTGTTATAAGGGAATCTGTGCATCACAATCACCAACCTGACCCTTTGGACTAACCAATGGACAAAGTGTTTAGAGAAGCCCACGAAATAGTAATAACACCGTTACGAGTCCCTGGATCCAGCTGGTCTTCCCGTTGATTTTTGTGCTCTTGGCCATAAGCAGAACGAGTTCGTCTAGGCGACAGGTTGAAACATGTACATAGAGTAGGCACTAATGAATAGAGCGCACGACTCCTCTAGCTCAGTAATAAACACATGGCTGAGTGACTCTACACTTGATGCACATCTATTCAGCTGTCAGTTAAATCATTCTGAGAGTATTTTTGGGGGTTATAAGTAGTTTGATCAGGTCGGTTGTTCTTATTGTATTTTAAAAATAGTTGGTAAAAACAGATTGGCTTTTTGAGCTGTTCTACCAGTGCTTCTAACGGAATATTTATATCTAAACAAACTAAATCCGTATTGAGAGGACTGCACAAAAAAATTGACTGGACTTTGAGACAGCAAACTTTGAAAAGGAAGGAAAAAGGCTTCATCATCACCACCATCACAATGACTCAGGAGATTAGGGAGTCCATTTCTGCAGTTTTCAGTCCATCGCAGAAGTTTATGAAAATCTACACATTTTTTAGGCACAGGCTTTCTGATGGTCCATTACACAATCCAAATTGAGATTTATATTTATGAATGCAATTTCATACAAAATCGAGATACGCAACATTTATTCATCATCCACACAAAATTATATAGGTGTAAAATATAATGTATTATGTTGCCTTTAGGGCTGCAGCGGTACCGGTTGAAATGTCCCTTACAAAGAAAGAGTACTTATATTAATGGGACTGATTAAAATTATAATATGGAAAACTATTAGTGTTAATATATTTATTAGATCACAGTGTATTGCACATAAGATTCATTTTATTCAGAACTATGTTTTAATGTATGAAATTCTTAACTACTTATTAATAAGAACTGACGCATGATCAAATCCAAAAAAATCACATTACTGTGAGAGATGATGGAGGAAAACATGAATACCTAGTCCTAGTAATGGGAACACTCTGCTGCACGATGTGTTACATTTTTGATGAAATATGCTTTTTTTCAAATGTTATTGCATTTTCAGAGAAATGCAACAACTGTTTCCTTCTGTTCATCTAACTCCCTTAAAGTTTATTATCTATTTATAACCTGGCATCCTTCTTTAAATCTTAATAGGCCACAAGACTGTTGTTGGTTTGTGAAATTACATCATTCATTCCATAACCAGAGAAACTTACATAACTAACTTAGAATTCCATGTTGTACCTATCATTGCAGGCAGATGTATACTAAAGTAACTCAGATAATCTACATTGCAAGAGAATTGGCCTCACTGGGATTTCAGCTGTAAACTACTTTGGTTGCAAGTCCAGTCCCTTAATCACTGTCCCTACGAGAGGAAATGCATGAACTGTGACAAACCTGTTTTCCACTGCTGCTCAGAGTGCAAGGCGTGACAGGCAGAAAGTTATAGAGGTCACTTCATAGGTCCATAGCTAGAAGGTGGTTCAGAGGTTTGGGAATCGTGGCTCATTTTTCAGGTATAGTGGCTTGTTTTTTCATAGCAGGGTCGGTCACTTTATAAATATGATCGTCAGCATTATGCTTTTTGCCAAGCAAAACACCAGACACCTGCTATGCCAATTTATTTGACTTCAATTTGGTTCTTATTATAGGTCTCAAAATTCATGGGTTTAAATTAAATCCCCCAGACCAATAGGCAGCCTGTGTATGCAAATGAGTCCTCCAGGGCAGAGACTCATGGGAGCTGAGAGAACCCAAAGAAAGGAAAACATCAGATGATATAACCAAGAGGATGAGCGCACACAGGGAGATATTAAAAATGAGAGTGAGCGAGTCCAATTTAATTCATGAGGTAATGACTGCAAATGAATGTTGCGATAATGCCTTAATTACAGTGGCCTGGTGGTGACAACATGACGAGTAAAGTGTAATAACCCCTGCATAGTATTCTGTGTTTTATATCTACTCTTATTATTTCTTCCATATTGCCAACACCCTGGATTTATTATAACTTTCAGACAGGAATTTACATTAAACAAAAGAGAAGGGGTGATTGGATGAGCACCACAGACATGCCTGTATGAAGCATATGAAGCAGGATAATTTTATATGAAAGAGAGGTGAAAATGCATTAGGTAAGACAGGTAGAATGATGACATAGTGACAAAATGTAATTGGTAAAAATGAATTTTGAATCTTATATTTTGCCGGAGGGGTTGTTGGGTGGGGCTAGAGTTTGCCCGGTTACCCCACGAAAGCCAGTCGTCACTGCATCTGTGAAACGCACAGTTCTCCCCTCAGCCTTCTCATCTGATGTGCCTAAAGTCATCAGCCATTAATCCACCTCATTGTTGGCAAAAACAAAGCTAATCAGACTTGACTACCATGGCCGGTATCATCCTGGAAAGACACAACCAGGGTTTTTCAGGAAGGCCTACAATCGGTACACACAAGAGCACTAAGAACCACTTAGGAACTGCTGTTTGGAGTTCCATAAGCAATTCCAGGAATGTGGAAAGACATGTTCTCTTTCCTAGTAATATTTGTCACATTCATACATTTTACCTTGTTTATCAGGCAGCACAACCTTACAGCCTTCCTGTTGCTATTGACAGGCAAGTTAGATGCTAATATGACGTTCAAAATATTAGGTCCCTTGAAAAGGCATTAAAAAGAATTTAGGTGTCACATCATCCCTTGGCTCCATGATGAATTTCAATTTTATTCAGGTTTGCTTTGATTATTTTGACTCTGTCTGTTCTAATGGTGGCATGACAGTGATGCGCGAGGACCCCTCCAAGGACATTTTGTTTTTAGCTTTTTCCTGTAGGGAAGAAGTAGGGGTGAAGTGGGAGGTTCACAGGGGCTGCAGGGAATGAAGAGCACAGAGTGAAACAGGCTGCTTGTTTATGGTTTAAAATGGATAAACTAACAAGGAGTGGAAGGAGAACGTTAAACTCAACGGAACAGCTAAGAATTTGAAGGTCACTGCTTCTGTCTAGGAGCACTCTACTTTTGGGCTATGACCAGGGCGCTAACCCCAACTTGTTTAAGTAATGAACTACACAAATCAGTTGTAAAAGTACAGCTATGCAGTTAAGTGGTAAAAAGCATAAACAAATGCAACTTTATGCAGACCTTCAAGTTCCCGCTCCCATAAGTTTTTTTTTTTCTTCATTCTGTTAATAGCTCTGTAGTGAAATGTGACATGTAGCGACATGGAATCCATGTAGTTCTTCAGAGCCACAGGCTTTGCAAAGTGCAGTCCTCGGGGTAATAATTACTGTTGATGGCAAACTTTTTCTCCCGTACAAAAGATGGCAAGCAAAAATTGCCAATAGTTTCCGACATGGATCAAACCCTACATGTTTTTTTTTCTGCATAGCCCATCTTTTGATCATTTATTATCTACTATTCATGAGAATATCCTGTCCTTTGTTAGCAACACTGCAGCTGAATTGTAAAGATTTCTCTTCTCCTTTATTTCCTTTGGTACCCAGGTCCAACTTACTAAAACTTAATATGGCGGAATGGGAGTCAAGTGTTTATGGGGCAGCTTTAGCAATCTGTCAGGCATACACTCAGCCCCAGCTCCCTGCAGAAAATCCCCCATCCTTAGAAACACCATCCACTAAACAAAAAAAATTCACTTAAGACAGGAATAAATCCTGTTAACTCCTTCAGTCTCCATGCTGCTCCTAGCCATGAATCATTCAGCAATGGAAACATTTTGTAGTTTTAGCCTGAAAAGCTGCATTCTGTCCAGTGAAAGGATCACATCGCTGAGGAAATAATGGAAATAGCTCAGTTTTTGTAAAGGCCTAAGTCATGGTTCTGCAGCACAGTGCTGTGTTTTCGGACATCTTGCCCGCAGCGTAAGGTGATTCTAAAGGGCTGTCTCAGAGAGCATGGGATTTTCACATGCCTACACGAGGATGATGTTTCTAAAGGGCTATTTCACAGGTCTGAGCGTGACTAAAGGACTATCCCTCAAGGTGATGCGTGAGAAAGCACTTCAGAAACATCAACCTGTTGTGGGGTCATAATCCTTTGTTTTTCATGTACTCTGACTTGAGCATCGCTTTGGAGGAAAGTGTCTGTCTCGGCCAGAAATGTAAATGTATTTTTGGGCAATCTCACGGCTCTCTAAGGCTCCTCGGCGGCCCACGTGACCTCTAAGGTTTCTCAGCTATCTTGGCGGGGCACAAGGCTCATCATATTAGCTGAGCAGTAGGGACAGCAAGTGATGTAGAAATCAAGGTCCTGGACTTGTCACCTAAACATGCATGAAGAAGAATATATGATGTAAAGTTAAACCTTGAGGGTGTATGATGTAAACAGCCCTGACAGTATATGATAATGACGAGCCCTCTTAGTACGTGGTGAAATGATCATCTGTCACATACTGCATGTGATACAACAACCTGTGCACACACTGTACGATGCAATGAGAAGCTCCCGGAGCATCTCTGAGCAGCATGAGCCTAGGCCGCACGTCTGTCTCATGGACCTGGTGAAAGGCCTGTTAAGGGGAACCTACCTGCCACTGATCCTTGACAGATTTTAAGTACGTTTCAAGACAGCGTTATTATGTCATGATGGTTCTGTTTGAAGTTTTTCTTTCAGAGGTGTGACTTTTTAGTTATTCTTTTTAGGAATGTTTTTGATTTGTGTCTGGTTTTTTATCGTGTGCAGCAAAACTTAAAGACCCCCCCCCCATCATGTCCTCATGGTTGGTCGATCTTCGGACAAGTTATTCCTCAGCATTTCACAATGCTCTCGTGAATAGCCTTGAAGATAGGTGACGTAACGGGATGTATTCCGAGAGCATTTCCAAGCTAAGGCCAATTTGTATAGAGCGAAATCTAACCACTACATCAGTTTAATGAACAGGCGTTGGGTTGTGAGTCATGGTGATAATTACAATTTGCAAAACTAGCTCAGCTGAAGCACTAAACTCAACTGGACTGTGGTGAAAAACCATCTGTAAAGTGTATATTTCTCAGTACAGTCAGACATTAGTCTTCTCTCCATCCGAGGGTGTTGGGGCTGTTTAGTGTCAGCTGTCTCAGTGTAAATATACTTTGACAGATGAAAGGATGTGAACCTAGCTGATTGTGGACAAGAGTCAACCCTTGGTTTTTCTATGTCTTTCGTGTACTAGAAAAAAACTGTTTCCCACAGGAAACAAGTCTGTATTCCCCTTCTGTTCTCTCTGTAAGGCAAATCCAAGCCGGTGTAGCTGATTCTCTTCAACACAGCGGTTACCACCTTGTGTTATAAAGGATAGAGTGTCACTCTTTTGAAATATTTTCCTTTGATAAGGTTCATAGCCACTGCTCTGATTTTGCACCAAATTCTGAACAGTCTCCTGTGTGCAATCTGTCATGTTGACTTCCGAGCAATATTTGTAACGTTCACGAGCACTTCTTGGAGCTAATTTATTTTATATTTGAAGTCATAAACATTGTCTTAGATATCGTTACCGATTAATACTTTGTGCATTTCTGCAACAAATATGTAACAGAGGGATACATCAGGTACGGTAATGTTACTGTTACTGCCACTTTTTGGTTATTTTTAGTCATGTTATAACATTGCTAACCTTACTGCATCACTGTATCTCAGTGTTCCTTCTTTTCGTGTTACTGTCACTCACTGTCAATCCATGTTACTATCAATCTAACTGCAACTGTAAGTTACTGTGTTACTGTCATTCAGTGTTTCTATCAGTCTCACTGTGCTGCTATAGCTTACTGTCATTCCGTGTTGTGGTGACGTGTACTGTCACACACACTGTATAACTGCTTCTCCCTGTCGTTGATGTGAACTCAGCGTCAGAGTTTCTGTTTCGCAATTAATGGGACAAAACAGAAATAAGCAACTGGAATGATGCACACAAAGCATATTTTATTATAGAGATTAATTTTTTTAAGTTTATGTATGTGCGTGCTTACAAATAAGGAATCTTTTGCATAATTGTAGGTTTTTTTTTTTTTTTTTAAACCAAACTCTAGACTTACTTTATCGCATTATCTTTAAATATTTAACAGGTCATGTCACTTTATTTTCCGCTGTGGTGAAATAAGCGGCGCCAGGTAACCAGGATACCTGTTTCTAACGCCTGTCCACAGTAATGGTGCATTGGAAATGTCCTTTTAGGCAACATGCAGCAGGGAAAAGAATGACTGTTATGTTTTAGTGTTTCTCTACATTTGGCTTTAATTTATGCTGGCTGCTTGTTGACGCCGAGACATTTTCTCACTGCGTTGCTCTGTGCAGATGAGTGATGTGCTTTTGGAGCCTCTCAAAGCTGAGACTGGTCTGGTCAGTAAGTGAGTGTACCAGTGCTGAATCCAGATCCCAGTATTCCAGTAACCAGTGTTCGAAAGAAAGGCTTCACATGCCGGTGTTTCATTAGCAGTTATAACGCATAAGTTCAAATGCTAGATGGGCAACAACAGAAAGAGGAAAAAATATTCCTGTCGTTTACTACCCCATGTGAAGTTACGATTGGAGAAAAAAAGCCTTAGCAATCCAGTTTTGACATGGTTTGCACTGTCATTCGACACTGGCTTCCTATATCGCTGGAAATGACTGTCCCCAGTCCATCTGCATTACTAAGCTCTGATTGGTAGGTCTTAGCATGATTCAAAAAGCGACATTTCAATTCTTTTTGCTTGCTCTGTTTTTTTGGATCCAAATGTGTATCATTTCAGATCATGACTCACGTTCGCTGGTAACACATGCGCTTAGATCACCGCCAATGCTGTGTGCTCGAGAGCGTTTACTGTGTGCGCTTGTATGTGCAAGTCTGTCTGAGGATGTTAGTGTGTTTCGGAGAATATTTCACTTTCAGCAGAATATTAGTGTTCTCCATGGGGTTTAATTACCACATCGTGTGAGAATTTAATCAAAGCCTAGGTAATTAAAACGCCAAAGCTTTTGCTGTCATGCACTGCAGGGTGTTCTTTAAAAAAAAGCTTCACCGGTATCAAAGGATCTGTAATTCATATTTCATAATTATCACCTATGTTCCCCTCTGATAGTCTTGTCCACTCTTTTCAGAATTGCATAACTCAATATGTAATTTATGTGGTTTTCTAGTTATTCCTTGGTTCATTTTGATTTGCATTCTTAATAATGACTTCTTTCAACACATGAAAATAAAAACACAGTTGCCCGATGAGCTTTGCTGTTCCACACCACTCTGGGATTTTTCACTCCTAGGCCAGTGTGTCATACAAATTAGTTAATTTTTGTTGCCAGTGCTCATTACGTTACTTGTCAGTGTTTCCCATACTACCTCCTGGTGTGCTACAATAAATACATCTCTTCCTAGCTCTCTTCAGTTTGTTTCCAGAAAGTTTGACGGTTTCCTGATCTAACAGCGCTGTCCTATTTCTTTGCAGTAGAACTCACTTCTCAATAGAGTACCAGCTGGAGCAGTTTGACCAGCTTTCCAAGCATTGAATGGAGTGGCGTTGTTTTCTTCACCAAAAACACTCCAGAAAATAAATTTCTGGTCATTTCAGGCCTGTGTTCAGGTAATAGATGTTAATAAAGAGTCATTTACTAGTAATGACAGAAACAGGAATGGGGCGAAGACAAATCACAGCTTCTCTCACTCTGAGTTATTATAGCAGACCATAAAGATTTTCATCTATTGCTGACCTCCAGATAAGCTATAAGTTATATGTCCTCAAAGATTTGTCAATAACAGCAATTCTTTATGAGTATGGCTGTGATCCAGTACCGTGTGTATTGAAATTTTCAACCATTACATGCCATTATGGTTGTATTAAGGCCCTGTATATTGCTCCCAATCAATGTATTGATTGAGAAAAGCTCTGTACTGACACAACACTGAAGATATATCATTCATGGAGAAAAACTTGAAATACGGTGCGCAAGGCTGGCCCACAGACCTGCTAATACATTTTAATGCCCTAAACTGCTTTCCATAAAGTGTCATAGTTGCCACAAGAGATGGAGGCGTCAGACCCAATTGCAGGTCCTTTATTCTCCACAATCCGATAAAGAACAGGCAGAGGCGTAGTCCAGAACAGGCAGGAGGTCGTCGATGAGCAAACGTTGTACAAAGGAAAAACCAGAGACGGGATCCAGGAACGAAGCCAAGGGTCGGAAGCCAATGAAACGGAGCAGTGGCGGTACAGGTAGGGCACAGGGAAAGAGAATTGGGGAAACTAGGAGCCGAGGTCGATGTCGGCTGCGTTGTGCTGTCACTGAGGCTGCGGTGGCTCAAATGAGGTTCTGCGACCCAGTGCCTTGGAGCAGCCCCTTTAAACCCCGTCTCCCAGATTCGCTGCAGGTGCGGTCGTTCGACACAAGGTTGTGGGCGTGACATAAAGTCCTTGTCAGTTACATTGAATGTCAGTAACTTATAAATGACATTTTTCATTCATTTTTATATGGTGAATCATCAGGATATAAGGATACACTAGAGGTGTTCACCTTTATAGCCATAGTTAGGTTTTGTTAATTGTGCTTGACCGGAATGTTTATGGAATGCTTTGCATGATTCACTGTTAATAGGAAAGGTACAGTGGTTAGTCATACTATTTGCATTAGACTTTACCACCATTACTACTAAATACTAAAACCATTTGAACATTACGCAAAGTATTAATTTAGTTCAAATTAGGTAAATCAGTACTAATTTATTCCATTTTTCATAAGATGAGGGAATAATCAAACATATTTCACTGGCTCAGATGACACTTTTCAGTTTCCATAGTTTGAAAAGTAGCTCTTTTTAAGTCCTTTGGTTAACCTAAATACTTTTTAAAGGTACCATTAATTCCAAGTTAACAGTTAGCCACATAAAATAGTTATGAGTGGCATTGAATGGTACATTGTAAAACATCTGCTGTATATATTTTTTGTGAGAAAAATGTGGCAAATACTGTATGTCGCTGCACTGCAGGGTATTTACATCTAAATAAAGAGCAAATTGTTTTAATTAATACGTTAATTATAATGACAGCTATGAAAATTATAGTGGCAGATGTGACAGATTAACAATATTAACACTGTAAAATTCTAGCTTTGCAGACCACTGATTAAATATTGGTCACATCTGTGACGTTAAACCACGGCAAAGAGTTTTGTCAAAGAATTTTAGGGAATTGCCTGTGACTGTTAAAAATGCATAGCATGTATGGTATCCTCAAATCATTACACTTATTAGAGACTGCAAACTTATTTTTTGCTGTCTGTTTATGTATCACTGCTTTTTATTAATTTAAAAATCATTACTGTACTGTTTTGTAATCAATTAATTTGATCATCTTACTGTAATGATTTTCTGATCATTTTTGTTAGAATTACATATCTAATCATACTCTATTTATGAGCATCACTTGCTTAGAAATAAGTTTTCCTCCTCTGCAAGTACAAGCAAAAAATAAAGATATCTATGTCAGTTATTTTCATATACCCAATTATCTCACCACTGACTGGCCACATGGAGATTAATGACAAGGATTTTGTGCAATAAATGATGACAACAATAGTGACTGGCATTGTACAAGATCTCTTGGAGTTATACTTTAAACATTCCCCTCTTTTGATTCGAGTTCGGCTGAAACTTTGTGGGCTAGTAGCTCTTATTTGTGTGAAGAGTACACTGCTACAACTTGATAACATGGATGGAATTACACACACACACACACACACACATTTTCTGAACCGCTTGTCCCATACGGGGTCATGGGAAACGGAGCCTAACCCGGCAACTCAGGGCATAAGGCTGGAGGGGGAGGAGACACACCCAGGACAGGACGCCACTCTGTCGCAAGGCACCCCACGTGGGACTCAAACCCCAGACCCACTGGAGAGCAGGACCCAGTCCAACCCACTGCGCTACTGCGCCACCGCGCCCCCCTTCGGATGGAATTATTTCTTGTTTTATTTTGATAAGGTATGGCAGTGGTTAAAATATCATATTTAATTTGTTGATATTAAAATCACAAGGCCCCGAGGTCGGCCCAGGACTCGCTGGAGGGATTATATCTTACAGTTGGCCTGGGAACGGCTGGGGATCCCCGGGGCTGAGCTGGAGAAAGTTGCAGGGAACAGGGGTGGCTGGGCCTCTCCGCTCTCCCTGTTGCCACCATGACCCTAGAAGGACAAGCGGGCAAGAAAATGGATGGATGGATGGATGAATGGATGGATGAATGGATGGATGGATGGATGGATGGATGGATGGATATTAAGATCTTGTTCAGTTTTTTAAAAAACACCACAGATTTAATTTGCAACCTACAAATTTACCTGGACTATGTTTGTTTTGTGTTGTTGGCTAATGGATAAGGTTTACATCAAATCTTCAAGATTTCATTGCACCTTACTGTGTAAACTTTTTACAAAATGAATGTATTGCATCATTGCCTTACTTGTATGCAATGCACTGTATCTGCCGTTGTGAGGCCTAATGTTTACAGTGTTGTGAACTGATGCTCAAACTCACCATAAGCAGTGATTTAGCTCTATCTAGTGGGCAATGCTCACACTGACAGTGACAGTGACTGCACAGGGGATGGTTCATCCTGCACTGTTGCACCCAAACTGCTGTTCTTTCACATTGTACATTATCAGAGCCACTTTAAATAAAAAAGCTGAAAACTGGCATCAGTCCAGGTGAAAGAGAATCCCAGTGCCCCCAGTATGGGAATCTGACAAGGATCTGAAATGGTCAAGAAAAGGATGTAGGTTCGTATCCTGGAAAGGAAACTGCTGTAGTCGCAAGTGTTGCACTAAAGGTTATCTTTCCACCCATTTATTCTTACACAAAATTGCATTTATGATTTGTAATTAAACAGTCCAGAAATTTAAGGTAAAATTAATTAATAAAGCCCATTAACCTGTTGCCGGGTTAGGCTCCAGCTTGCTGCGACCCCACTCGGGACAAGTGGTTTCAGACTGTGTGTGTGTGTGTGTGTGTGTGTGTGTGTGTGTGTGTGTGTGTGTGTGTGTGTGTGTGTGTGTGTGTGTGTGTGTAAGTAATTAATAAAATATTACTAATTATATAAGTTTGCTTTTAGGAAAAGCAATAACAAGAAATACTCCAGAACTGGAAATTCAAGGACCAGGTGAAGTCCTGCACCCTTAGTAGAAATCATACCCCTGGGGATCTGTGTTAGCAATGGCCTCTTATTCCCTACAAGAGGAGGATTACACACAGGAGGCACTCATCCCAAGCAGGGGTTGCAGCCTAACCCAGGGCACAAGAGACACACCCAGGATGGGACACCAGTCCACTGCAGGGAACCCCAAGCAGGACTTGAACCCCAGACCCCCCAGGGAGCAGGCACAGGCCAAACCCACCATGCCACCACAACTCTTGTGGGGGATGATTTGTTTATTACAAACCTAAAGCTCATATTCTCATGAAGGAGTTTCCAATGTTTCCATGTAACAGAAGCACAGACACAGTAGGACCAGGCCTTCTTGGTTTCTTCTCACCATGCAGGCTTTTTAGAACCAGATGCAGTGCCCACTGATCAGAACAGGTGTACAACACAGGTACGTGGAGTAGTTCTGTGCACATGCTGTGACATGAATGTCACATATCCACATTTTTTCAGAATCTTTTTAGACCATTTTATGAATCATTCTATATAAAAGACTAAATTTTTTTTACACTTCCCTCTGTTGAATATCTATTGAAAAATTAAGGTCCTCATTGGCTTTATTGTTGAGCAATATCCAGACTGACATTTATTCATTTAGCTGATGCTTTTTCCAGAGCAACTTACAATTCTTTACCCATTTATACAGCTGGGTAATTTTACTAGAACAATTTAGAATAAGTATAAAGTATAAAATACTATTTCAGGGTGAAGAGATGGATTTGATATATTAAAATTTAATTTTAGATATAATTTCACCCATGCTAGTTTGAAGCAATTTGATGCTTTGGATCCAAGTTGGTACCCTTTATAAAATATTCAAATATGCACATACTTCTGTAACATCTCCCATACGAAGGAAATTTTGGAAACTCCTATTCGTTTCTAATGCATAATGCTGTAGCTTAGTGGCAAAACCAGAATTTTTCAACTGAAACCATTTTGATTTGTCATCTGTAAGTGAACAGCAGTGCTGAGCCTAGAATTATTCTATGCTGTTATACTGATCAAGTTTGGTGATATCCTCACTACATTTTCATTCAACAGCGTTAAGCCCTTCTGAAAAAACTGCCTGGGTTTGGCATTTATATGCATTTTGTTCGAAGGACTTGTTGCTAAGTAACACCATGCCCCAGTGTCCATGTCAATCAAATCTGCGTAAATGTGTATTTATGTGCTTTACTGTGGTGCCTGTGTGTTAAGCAAGAACCTTATGTTGCTGCCAGTGCAGCCTCCAGCACACCACAATTTTTTAATGCAATGAATTATCTAAATGTAGAATTCATAAAAATTAAGTACAAATATATCACACATGACTGCATACTGTGTCATTTTAAATTATGTAAAAACAATGCACTTGTTCATAGAAATACGCATCAATATGTATTTGTCAATAAAGCACTCCAAATTTTGCTGTAATTACCCTCCATATTTTTGAATATTAAAACAGACCCCCTTAGTTTGCAGTAATGTTCCTATCATTAAGAAACAGTACACATCCTTCTGAGACAAAGCAAAAAGGTTCTGAATTTCTTTATAGGATTTCTAGGAAGCTATCCAAACCTGACTGACAAACATTTCATCTGGTATCATTTGAAAGCATAGAATTTCCTCTCTGAGGTGCATTAGGAATTAGTATGGTAGCATGGACAGTTTGGGAGATACACTTAAAAAGACATTTCCTCTAGAGTGGACTAAAAGAAATGGCTGGGTGTCGGGAGGATGCACTGCATAAATGTGTGCGACTTGTCAGGTACAGGACTTGACTCAAATTGTTGAACGTATAGTGACTGTTGCTAATGGTATTGTATGTGCATTGCTTTGTACTGAAGTTTTTGCAAAGCAAATACATGAAGAATGATTTCAGTGCAGAACAGCAGAGAGCCAGTGCATTCATGTAACTAGCACTGCACAGTGGAATGGACATAAATTGTAAAATAAGAGCAATAGCCGAAAGGGAATAGAGGTCATCATGGGTCAGGAATACTGCGTGTTGCTGAATCGAGATGCTCAAATGGTACATCTCCTCTGTGGGCACAGCACTCATCACAGCTGACAATAAACACTTACAGGGCTAGAAGGTATGGGCACTGGAGCTGTGTGAAATCATAGCATATCACATCATATCCCTTTCATTGTATCATGTATGGCACCTCAGTCCTTAAACTTGATTTATAGTTCAAGGGCTTTTCCACTTCAACCTTAGCTTCCAGTCGAATATGTCGAATGACACATACTGCTTCGTAACATGTTAAAATTATAAAACACCGGTGTCATTTGCTGAAGCAATAAACCTATTACACTTTGCCTCTCTTGTCATATATAGGAGCATCTGTTAAATTAATAAGATGTGAAACATGTCAAAGGTTCTGTCACCATGATCTTGAGAGCAAGGTATGGTTTTTTTGGCAAAGGTTTCTGAAGGATCCCTGATGCTGTGTGGTATTTTTCAGTAATGCCAAGAGCTTTATACAGTAACTTCCTACGTGATGATAATGATTAATCATCTCCATCTCATAGTGCAGCTGACAGAGGTATCTTCTGGTTGGACCGTGTTTCTGTTACTAAGGCATAGCTGCTGCTGTGTTGTTTTAGCAGTTTAAAGACAAAGCTGTCGATGATCCATTGTTCTTATAATTGCTACGTCTGCCCTGTGTAGCACTTGTTGCAGTTTCAAAGTAATTCAAATCACCTCCAGTGTAAAGATCTCTATAGAACAGCAGGACATTCCTGCCAAAAAAAAATCCCTGGTCTTCACTGACATGATGTAATACTGAATTCAGGCAATGTTACACAGTAAACAATTACTAATTTGTATTTTCCCACAGCTACTCCCTATGAATCAGACTTTATACGGTATATTTTGGTAAAGCACATTCCATGTTCATGGTTTCTAGCCTTTAATTCATGTCTTTCTTACAACTAACATTACATTTACAATTTGTATTTAGACATTTGAGTTGTTTCTTACTGTAGATGCTAAAATAATCAAATCTGACATTTGTAAAACTGCCTGTCCATCAATATTTAAAATCATCAGCATGCTTACACTATAGCTGAGCACAGAGGAACTATAACTATGATTATATTATTATGATAATAACTATTAGAAATAATTTTCTCTTTTTTGACTCATGATCCCTGTGCCGTATGTTACTGTGAAATGCATAGTGCTCCAGAGCACCAGACCTTCGGGCAACTATATTAGCTTTGGAACAATTACCAAACAAGTGTATTCAGCTCCAAAACAAGAGATGATGATGCACCGAATGGATAACCCTGCATCTGAGATCACTTTTATGTACGCTTAAAATTTATATGAAAAAAATGACCATGAAATCCCCTTCAGATTCTCTTGATTACTTCTTCCAATTGTGCCAGTCTTCATTTCTCATTGTCATTCCATAAGTATTTGTAATAACAAATTTGCCGTTCTGAATTTGTCCTCTCTGGAAGTAAACATAAATAAACTACATAATATATTTACCATACAACATGCAAGTACAAAAACTCACAGAACAGGATTGTAATGAGTTCTAACAAAAGGGCTTTACATCATTTCCACAACACTGGTATAAAAATGTTCTGATCAAAGTATTTACAAAAATGTGACAAATGTGAAAGTGTTCAAAACAGCTGCATAAATTGTGATTTTAATGCTGATCATTATTTAATTTATATCTTAATATATTTATTGTCATTGTTTTATTGTTGTACCCTATATACATTTCTTCTTTACTGTATTTTGCTGTTATAACCTCTTGAATTACTGAATTTGAGCTGTAGAGTGTGAATTGGTATTGAGGGTCAGGTGTAGACTTTTATTTTAAAAATGCTAAAGTATGGATGACAGGACAGGGAGTATACTGTATTCATCAAATATCTAGCCAGCTCATGGGCTGGATGACTTGTTAAAAATATGCAGATGGAATGTGGTATCACTATAAAATCTTTTACCGTTACAATGTCACATTGATTAAAACATGACTGTTTTAAATGTGCTATTATTAAGATCTTCTGAGAATATTTTGTAACCGCTAGGTACTTGGTGATCTTACAGTTGAGCCTCAAGCTGTCCTCTATTGCCAGGTCACATCAACTGGAGAACAGCTCTGAAGGGACACAGAGATGGACCTAAGGACAAAGACCGGCACATAGGAGTAGGGTCACTCACAATATGCAAAAATGAAAACACTGTCCATTGCAAGGTGAGCAAGTGTCAAACCAAGGACACACAGATTAGAAGCCAAAATGTAATCAAACAGCTGTCAGGAAGCTCAATAAAGTATCACTAAATGTAGTGTTTAGCCAAAAACAGAAGATGAGGTCAGAGATGTGAAAAGTATAGCTGAAGTCAATACTGGGAATGCCAAATGTGTAGTTAGAACACAGTAACAATTCTGTTGAGCTCTCAGAAAACTGAGCAATGGCTCCTTACTTCATTGTTTTTATTGAAACATCCATTGTGTTTCTGGGAAAACAGGTTGAAGGAGTCTTGCTGTAAAACCCTTGAGCAAGGTACTTGCCATAAATTGCTCCTATGAAAATAACATAGCTGTATTAATGACAACATCATTGTAGAATATTTTGGAGAGAAGCATCAGCTAAATACAACTGCTGATACTAAAAAATAATTGCTACAACCACTTGTCCCAAAAAGGGTCACAGTGAGCCGGAGCCTACCCGGCAAAAGGCCAACAGGAGAGGGTACACACCCTAGAGAGGGCACCAGTCCACAACAAGGCACCCCAAGCAAGACTCGAACCCCAGACCCCCCACACAGCAGGCACAGGCCACACCACCACACCCCCATACATCAACTCAATGAAGAAATGTAAATATAGTGTCCAGGGTACCTGAAGAGTTTAGACAGATGTGTGATCCCTCTAGTGACAGGATAAATACCTGACAGAATGTTGTAAAACTAACAGGTTAAAAACTTTAATATTGTAGTACATTGGTTGAATTTCCATGTTGAAAGCAATACCAGACTCTAAGAAGAGAACAGTATGTAATGAGACGTGAACTGTGAACAGAAAGAACAAAAGCCCTTCTATTTGCTCATGGTGATGATTTTGATGACAGTTGCCTTTGTGGACCTTGGTGCCAGGCCATTGCATGGAGAGGAGCCCAGGAAATCCAGGCAACACATACCCACATTTGCACACTAGTGTCTAGGACTATGGTACTCATATAGTTTCTTAAGTTTCCTCTCAAAACTAAACTTACTTTTTTTTATATAACAAAACCTATAATTTCAGTTTATTTCAGATGGTGCCACAGTAATGTACAGTATGCACCATGATCAAAAAAGATTAAATATTTAACTCAAGGGTAAAAAGTGGCATCTATCCCAGAATTTAATTATGCACATTTTAGTCCAGTTCTCTTACCAGTACTTCCTCCTGCAGTGACTTGTCTTACTGGTATCCACTAACTACTTCTGTAAAATGGTTAATAACATTGGAAAAGTTGTTTTTATTATTCAAAATACATCTTTCAGTCACTTACCATGGACAGAAAGGGACCTGAAATTCCAGTCAGTTCCTACATTGCCAATCTTTTTCAAAAGTAAATGAAATATCTCGAAGAGGAAACATGCACAAAATGCTTCATGCCATTACACTTGATGCATATGAACTTCTTACTTTCTGTATTGCAGATGATCTAATCAGTCATTTCATTTTTCATTAATAGTGTGAATAAATACTGAATTATTATGAGGTAGTCAGGAGGCATTCGGCTACATGCCCAGACTACCATAATTTGTTCCCCTTAAATTGGAGATGCAATGATTCTCTTCCAAAGGCCTCCTTGACGAATTACTTCATCTTATCTTCTCCATTTTGTAGATTCTGCCGCTTTGTACCTATGATCTCATTTGGTTACATTTGGTCACTCATTTGTGACACTCAGTGAGGATGGACATAGAGGTTGAACAGTAAATTGTAAGCCAGTTTTAAAGACTCACCTTCTTCTTCATCACCACTGTCTTGTACAGTGTTTAAAATACTGCAGCTGCTGCCGCAACCAGTTGGTCAATCCCTCGACTTCCCCTGCTTTCCCTTATGAAAAGTGTCCCAAAGTTTTTCAGTTCTTTCTCCCAAGGCAAGTGCCCACCCATCTTGAGAGAGCATCCTACATTATCCCAGGTCACAAGCATCACCTCAGATTTGGAGGTGTTGATCTTCATTGCTAGCTTAATTTACTCAACAGTAAACCATTCTAATGCCTGCTGTACATTTGAATGCAGAGAAACCTTGGTGTCTCCAGTCTGGATACTCTCCAAACCGTATTGCACATTGATATCTAGTCCATGAACACCACAAGAGTATCAAAATACACCCTTAGTGGTGTTCCTAAAGGAATTCAGCTTAATGCTGAAAATGCAGACACCACTCTCACTCTGTAGCAACAGGGAACCAATAGCACACCAATCCAGCCCTGGTACCACATTCTTCTGCATCTCCTCCCACAGAGGTTGCTGGGATACACCATTTTATACAAGAGATGGGCCAAGACTGACTGTATGTAGACCAGGTTTGCAAAATCCCACAATCCATCCAGGCTCACCAGTCAGCTGTACCTTCCTTTCCAGTACCCTGGAATTGACTTTCCTAGGAAAGCTGAGAAATATAATCACTGGATGGTTAGAACGTGTGCCATCCCCTTTTGTAAAGGTGGGAGCCAACACCACTGTCTACAAGTTGAAAGGTACTGTCCCTTCCTTCCACACAATAATAAAAAGGTGTGTTAACCAAAAAACCTCAATAACATCCAGTGTTGTCAGGATTTCTCTGCAAATCTCATCTGTACCTGCAGTCTTGGCACTGTGGAGTTGTCTTGCTTGTGTTGTAACCTTACCCAGAGAGATGGACCCTAATCCCTGACACTGAGATTCCTGATCCAGGTTTCTCTGCCATTACTTATGTGTTTTTACCACTGTTACCCACACTGAAATCTCAAAGTAGGACCACAGAGTCTGCTTTCCCTGCTGTGAACTGCAGCCACATCAAGGCAACTCTCATCCACAAGTTCAACCATGAGGCGCAGAACAGTTTGATATTTAGTACCCCCATACCAAAATGGGGAATTTCATGTGGGGCATCTCCAGAGTAAGAAGTCTGGTTCCAGGGCCAACACTGTGTGTGGAGGTAAGGCCTATTATATAATATCTTCTCCATACTTTTCTACCTCTCACATGAGATTCAACTCCTTTCTTACAAGTATGGTGACATTCCAAGTCCCAAAGAGTCTGTTCTTACTGCAGTAATGTAAGCCATCTTGATTTGTTAAATCTTCACCTGCCATCCAACACGTACATCTCACTTAGCAGATGGTGAAACCACACAGTCTTCAGCTTTTTCATATTGACTTTAGCCAGGCCACACAGGTCACTCAGCAACCAGGCATCCAGCATCAAACACTACTCCAGGCCCTGGCTCCAGAGGTGAGTGTTAGTAACCCGAGTCTAGGCAAGGCTTGCACCTGACTTTCAGCCAAATTGCCAAGGGTGACCCCACAATGTGTATAAGGTTTCAGGTAGCATAGCTCTCAGTATCCCTGGGGTGTTAAAGCCCCTCCATGACAACAAGGTTGGCAATCCATGGAGTAGAGCAAAAATTCAACAGTTCCAAATAACACCAAACATGAAATCAGTTTTATGCTATTTTGAAGACACACACACACACACAAAGATTTTATTGACTGGTTACATTGTAAGGTCATTACAAGTTATATCTAAACCATTAGTAAGCTGACACCTTTGGCCAAAGTAAAACTTATGTTTTTACACTAAGCTACTTAAAATTGTTTAGCTGTTTACATAAGTGGGTAATTTTTACTGAAGCAATTCAGGGTAAGTACCTTGCACAGGGTATCACAGTAGGACTGGGGATTTAAACCTGGGTCCAATGATTGCTGACTTTATCCAGTACACTTTTTCTGTTACAGAGATGAAAACAGGTAGTGTTCTGAACTGCCACAAGGCCTCCAGATTTAGGAAAGTCTCATGAAGGTCTCATGAAGTGTTAAACCAAGCATCTCCTTCCACACTGGATTTCCCAGATGGGTAGATTTTGCTGTCTTCTTGTTTCCTATCTGCAATGCATAATTGATATGGTCTGTGGTGCTACTATGAGCCTAATTCGCATTACCACTGCAAAGTCAGGTCGTGATTATAAAGCTACAGCATCTGCTGTGTCAGACCGACAGTTTACTTATGGGTTCTTCTATTAAAATTTACCTTTGTGAAAACTAGATTGTCTCCCTCTGTGCTACTTGGTCAAAAACAGAAAATGCATTAACAAATTTCTTTAAATCTTCAAAATTGATCATGTTACAAATCAGCATTCTCATGACATACTAGTGACCACAGAAGCCTTTCAAGCAGCACTGAGTCTATTGATAATGCAGTTAAGCTTGCTACCTTTGCTATGGGACATGGTATTCATTTCTGGCTATGGGCTGTCTCCAGTGGAGTCTCAAGGATGTTTGAAAAAGCGAAAGGGTACGTTACATTACTAAAGAAAAGCATTATTGTGTTTCACTAATCATTAATTGTACTGCTTCACAGTTAATCACCCTATAAAAGTGATTGAGAACTCCTTAAGCTCATTTTGGAAAGGATCCATACGTAATAGCTGCTTTCAGTCACAGGGCTAGACATCAAACTGGGACATCACATGCTGGAATGAGAAAGAAACTTGATCTCAGATGAGGCTGGCTAAAATTTGAATTTCCTAAGAATCATGGCATCCACTGGTAAAATACCTTGGGTGGGTAGATGAAATATTCCCACCAAGACTGCTGGTGAAGAAGTTATTAATCACTGTATTATTACCAGATATTACTTCCAAAAGGATTGTGTGTCACGTGGTCTGAAATACACAGGTCTGATAGAAAGCACATCACATGCAACTCAACTAACTTTTTTTTTTTCAATATTCACCAATGTTGTAACCCCTAAAGGGATGTGTATGTGTAACCAGGGCTATTTCGTAAAGGCATCCCATACTATTTATCTTAGTTTTCTTTATTTAAACCGTAGATATAGTTCACAATTAAACCCGTTTATTAAGCTGAACGAGTAATTTAAAGGTGTTCAATTTGTATACGTTGCCAAGGTACCCGAGATTACAGTTGCCAGTTTCTGGTTAAAACTTATCTTCAAGATCAGTATACAGACATAAACAAGCTTGTTATGTAAAGAATATATATTCATTTACGGTTGAAAGGATGTTATTTCGTGTACCCTATAATGGTTTGCGTTTTCTTTCGGCCAAGACCCTGCAAAGCCGTGTTAATTCAAAGGACATTATGTCGGCCAAAACGTGCCTTTACTTTAAGATGACAGCGGCAAGCACCGCTGACTGGCTATAGGGTGAGCGGCAAGCGTTATGCGCATGCGCACTGGCCTCATTTTCTCCCGGTTGCTTCTCTCTCTCTCTCTCTCGCGCTCTCTCCCCCCCTCTTAACCACCTCCCGGTTTCTCGCGCCGAGCAGCGAGGATATTTTCAAATAAAGACGGCAGACAGCGTTCATTACGTCCCACCCATGAAGCATGGCAGCTAATTTCGGCAAGATTTTGATCGGGATTTATGTGGAGATAAAGCGGAGCGATGGTGAGTAGCGTGGTGGCCGCGTTCGCGGCTCGTTTTTTTTTTTTTAGTATCTTTGTGTTGCTGTGCAGGAGGGAGAGCGGCGGCCGTTGACGCTGAGGCGGAGGCGCAGCCGCAGTGTGGCCCGTCTTGACGCTGGGACCGGGTGGACCCCTCCTCAGCCGATCATACCTCCTCCTGGTCGCGCTCCGCCATTGTTTTAATAATCGACTGAATGTGTGTAGTAGTAGTCAGTAAACCGATAGTTCTGGTTGGTCCGGCGAAGGCCGTTGTTGTTCGGTGGAGCGGTTCTGAGCGCGTTAGCATGAGCACTGACGTCATTCCCCGGTTCGGCGCTGTGTCCACATTGCGGTACCGGTCTCTAACCGACGTAGCCAAGTTAAACTTGGTCAAGATTAGTAACAAGTTCTTAATGCGTTCGGTTGTCTTGTCGATGTCCGGAATGAGGTGACAGTACGAGTATCAGGAGGCTCCGGCACTCGTGCTCCTGCGTCCTGACAGAGTAACGCGACACACACTCGTGTAGACTAGTACTGCACCTTGAAATTCTGCCTGCCTGCTGCACGTCGTCACTCAGTGTCCATGGTTTATTTGCATTTTGTGTTTTTATTCTGCAAGTATGCTAGTGGTCGATTGGGGTAAAGAATTGCTGGGGAAAAGGGGGCCTGGTAGGACTGATGCGATGCCATCCAGTAGACTGGGGAGGCAGCTGGATGTGAGAGATGGTTCAAGAAGGATGGGAATGGTGGAAGGGTTCACATGGCCTGAGCTCTGTTGGCTCTCTGACGTGCAGAAAAATAGACGGACTTCTCCACCTGCCAGCCTGCCCGGTGTGAAAAGTGATAAGTGATGGACTGTGGCCACATTGTGACCTAATTGAATAGTTTGACTTCACGTTTAGCCTCTTCTTGCAATCCAGTTGGCTTACATCTCAAGTGGTACGTGTAAAGGCACAAACCATTCCCATATTGGGGTTAGTAATACTGGTCACCTGCTCTCCGTCTGTGTGGATGATGATGGTGAACCGCACATGAGGTTCAGAATTCAGAATAGTGCATTTTCAATATTTTATTAAACTCGGCGTTTCAGCTGTATTATAATCTTCTACACTTAAATTAAAAATGCGCTTCTTTTCTAGCACATGTTTTAGGATATTAAGACCAAATGTAAAGAATTTGTTTCCTTTAATAGCAAACATTTCCACAGTGTCACATTCCAAAGGTGTTTTCATAAGGTGATTACCTCTAGGTCATTTATAGTCCCCAGATGTTTCTCATTCATGGGCTGATATGTGGCTCCGTCTGTTCAGAATGAGCTTGTTTTGCATTTTTGTTTATTGAGCAAATGCTTTCCTCCAAAGCGACTTCCAATGAACTCTATGTAGTGTTATCAGCCCACACACCTTATTCACCACGGTGACTTACAGTACTAGATACACTACTTACAATGGGTCACTCGTCCATACATCAGTGGAACACGCTCTCTGTCACTCTCACACTATGGGTGAACCTGAGCAGCATGTCTTTGCAGTGTGGAAGGCAACCAGAGCACCCAAAGGAAACGCACGCAGACACGGAAACTCCACAGACCGAGCAGGGATCGAACCCACATTCTCTTGCACCACCCAGGCGCTGTGAGACAGCAGCGCTGCTTGCTGTGCCGCCGTGCCACCATGCTGCCCCAACTTCACCATGTTTGCGTGGGTTTTCTTTGGTTGTTCTAGTTTTCCCCACAGTCCAAAGAGGTGAGTTTTGGGTGATTTGGGGAATCTAAATTGCCCATTTTGTGTGTGTGTGTGTGTGTGTCTTGAATTTTAGGCTGACTTTATTATAGATGTCAGCTAAATGCTAAGTAATCATTGTACATCACTTTGGCAAAAAGTGTTTGTTTGCTGAAGGAGTAAATGTAAATGCTTCCTCATGTTCACGTGAGTTTCTGGGTGCTCTGGTTTCCTCACATAGTCCAGCAATGTTTGTTTCAGGTGAACTGGTGATTCTAAATTGCCTTTTCTGTCTGTGTGTGAGTGTGATTGTCATTAAATGGTGATGTGCCCATAGTGTATCCTACCTCACATCTGCTTCTAGTATAGCGTCTGCACCATTGCAGCCATAATTGAACTGAGGTTAGTGAAATTGAGGTGGAGAAATGGGAGTGAAAGACGTGTACATCCTGATAGTTTTATGCAGCTACTCGTATGATAAACATTCTTTCATGTGGTAGAAAGAAACAAACTGCATTTAAGAATCATACATCTGCATTTATAGCTCTTCCTGCTAGTGTAATGCACACATTGTATTTTCTATAAGATGTATGTTGCTTTGGGGGGGAAAAAAGCATCTGCTAAATTAATAAATAGGTTTCCTCTTTGATTATGAATATTCAGGATGGGTTTTCTCAGTAAACTCAATAACCAACCAAGTTTTGCTTGGTGCTGACCACAGATGAGTTTATTGTAATTGATGTCATTGTTGCATTTGTGGGAACAGAGAGATGGGGACTTGCCATATGGACCGTTCCTCTTTGTACTTTTGTGTCTTCCAGAAGAACTGATAATTGTCTGGAGTCTTAGATGCAGCCAGATTCCTGTTTGTAATTCTCAATTTCCAAGTGTGTGATCTGTGAATTCTGTAGTGTGAAAGTGATTTAGGTTTGAGACATGCTCTAAATTCTTGTTGCTAGGACAGGGTGGCTTGGTTATAAGAGTTGGTGGGAACCACATCTTCTGCACTACATGAAGACACAAGTATATCTTACAAGCTCAACCTCCTTTAGCTTATCATTGTCTTCCTCAAATTAGATCACCATTTTTTGTTTAATACTTCCCCCCGTTCTTTAGAGAACCTTTTTTGTTGCTCTGTCAATTGAACTTTTTATTATTAAAAATCTAAAATATAGTTTTAGATTTTCTTTCCCCTTGGAGCATACAGTAATATCCCACTGTCCATTGTCAGCATATTGTAATATTCCTTTTTCTTCCTGCAAGTGGAGGACACTCATTGAGGTACTATGTGTAGGGGTGTTGGCAGAACTAAAAACATTTAAAAATGTAAAACAAAAAATTCCAGGCATTTCCCTCTCTTTATGCATGTGAAATGCAATTTGTTTGTTGCCGAAGGCCTGAGGTGTCCATGGAATGTTGTCTTTGAATCATATCTGAGCTAAGTGTGACAGCTATAATGCTCCAAGCACTATTTCCTCCCTTAATCCAAATGATTGAAGTGATAAAGAGATGCTCATTGTATAGTGTATCTGTTCCTGATGAAAACCTTGGTCTATGCAGGAGCTGTGGAAAGCACATAAGGGATCTGCCATGAGAAATGAAGGCGGTCAGCAATTTTACATTCCTGGTGGATATACCAGACAACAGCTACAAATTGTCCACCTCATATCCTGTAGATGACAACTGAAACTGGCACTCCTTTAAATGATCATTTATGTAGACATCAGTTAATGTACCACGAAGAAGCTTTGCATTGTTTCTGTAGAACATCACACCTTTTAAGACAGAAATTCCCTTGACCTTGAGTTTTTTGTTTTTGAAATATAGAGTACTCGGTATTTTGAAAAGTCCTTCAATGTATACATAGCTTGAGTTATCAAGGTATTTAACATGCCTTAAAATGCTAAACTTTTTTCCACTACAATCACTATGCTTTTTCTTTTGTTGTCGTGATAACCCTATTTTGGTAGTCACCGATGTGCTTTGTTCCTTGCTTATATTATCTGAGAAAATTGCATGAATGAAAGCAGTCCCCCCCCCCCAGCAACTTCTTGATTATGAGGTTGTCTTATTTATTATTGGCCACTTTTTATATTTGTTAGTTGGATCAATGGTAGTTCTTTCTTTAGTTAAGATCCACATGTAAATGTAGTCCAGGCATGTGATCACCCATCACTGGGTGTATGCTGTAAGCCTAGACACAGGTGCGCATTGTACAGCATTTGATGGTGACGTTACATGCTGAAAAGAATGCTGCCATCCAAAGGGTTTGTTTCATCTTTTGATACAGACTACTACAAAAGCAGCAGCATTTTGTCAGAGCTATGGTGTTTTTGTAGGGTAGCTCGTAGCATAGTGGCTAGATATGCTGCCTTTGGACCCAAATGTTGCAGGTTTAAATCCCACCTCCAGTTGTAGCACCCTTGAGCAAGGTACTTACTCTGTGGTGATCTAGTAAACTACAACTATTTACCCATTTATACAGTTAGGTAAGTAGCTTGCCACTGAAAGGCATTTTTGGAGAAAAGCAGCAGTGTAATGAATAAATATGAATGTCTCCTGTTCCTGGAGGAGGCTTTAAGAATTTCCAAAGTTCATGTGGTGAAGTGGTTCACACAGAAACAAGGACAGAACAGTGGAAGCTGGGTACCTGGATATTGGCTTTCCAATAATAAGTAACCATGTTCACTGATGTCAGACCTTTAAGAGACACGATGTGGTCTGTTTCAGTTGAAACGTGTTTGTTTCCAGGGGGTTTCGAGACAAGACTTTGTCACCGGGCGTATAACTTAGTCTGACCGACTGCAGAGGGATGTCGTACTAAGCAAAGACCATTGCAGAAAGAGGAGCAGACTGCAGGTCTTTTCTGAAGTTTGTATGAACTCATTCAGTTTTCTAACTTGTAAATGATTTAATACAATTACAGATGATCTAATAGAAATCTAATCCAAATGATAAAACCAGTTTCTAGATGGTTTTTCCCCATGCTGTTATATCCATGGATGGCTGATTGTTAGTCTGTGCAATACTTTCTCCCTCTTACTTATTCCCTCCCTTATTTATTCAATCCCTTGTTATTTATTACATTCTTCATTATTTTCTCATTCTCCAGCACTGTCAGTGCCTCTTTGTAGTTGTTTGATTTTTGTGTGTGAATATATATTCGGTGGGTTTTTTTTTTTTTTTTTTTGGGGTCTATTCTACACTGAGCCATTGGAAACCAAAGCCAAATTCCTTGTATGTGTGTGCATACTTGGCCAAATAAATTGGATTCGGATTCTGATTCTAATGGGACTTGCACTCACAGCTTATGGAGTGATGCACAGGAGGAGTGCACAACTTGTATACAAGTGAAATTTCATTCCTTCTGTCCAGTAACAATTGGGAAGAGTGAATCAGGTTTCACCCAAAGAGGAAACGTGGCAGGATTGTTTTTTGCTTTGAGGAATACTGCAGTCTGTCATAGGGATGCCACAATGAACCCTGTGCTAATTTCCTCTTTGTGTTCGTCCTTACAGTCCAGGTTTGCTGTATAATGGTTTTATTCTGCTGCTGTTTGCTGTTGCCAGTAGAAGAAATCTGCAGCACATCTAATCAATTCATACCTGGTACCTTGCAGTTACTAGGTTTGGAATCTGCCCCTAATATTGTAATCTAAAATTGCTTGAACAATGGTTCCAGCTGAATGAAGAATAACAGATCTTCTCAATCTTTCTGACATGGATACCATATTAATCATAATTTGGTATCAAAGGAGTGTTTTGTCACCATGAGGACTCTTCACCCATTTCTTTCACTCTTCATTCATGGGAACTTGAGTATTAGAAAAGTTTATGGTCACCACCCTTAATGAAAATATGTGAATATTGTTTTTAAAAAGCTGAATGTTTTTTGACCCAAGACAACCTACATTACATGCAAATTTAATTTACTAGTAAAATCAGGAAAATACAGATTGTTTACCTTTCAAGTTCCACTCTCTAGCCTTCTAATAAATCTTAGCAAAAGTAAAACCAATGTCCAACTTTCTGCTGATGTACTGATAGTACAGTTTGTTTTTCTAGATTTTAACAGCAACGTGTTAACCACGACAGAGTGGTTGAGTTGTTTTTGAAATGTGACAGTACTGATGATTTTGGATTTTTATGCTTGTCTAAATGCCCATATTGTTTCCCCCTGATTAGGATTTGTTGACAGTATCTCAGGGGTGTGGTTTTTCAGTATTTTAGTCACATTTCAGAAATATTACTTGAACAGCTACAGACTGTCTGTACCAGAGACACACCCATCCCAATTGTCTGTTTATGTGAAATTTGTGCTATTCAACAAATAAGCCTTAAAGGCTTCTTGTATGTTGGTATCCCAGAAATTTTTGCAATGATTTAAAATTCTAACAGAGGATGAAGTTTTGTACTCATTAGTCTTGCTCTATTCTACCTCTTTGAGTTAGAAAAAATATTTACATTGAATATGCATTATGGCTTGTGTTTATGTGAGACATGGTGGTTGAGTTACTTGGTTGAAAATCACAGGCTAGCATGCAATGGTAATGGCAATTATTCTGTTTTGCCAGACAGCCATTTAATGATTTTTGGCTACATTGTTATTGTAAAATTGGAGTGCTAACTTTAACACTAGTACTCTTCAAATCTGAGCTGCACAGAAGTCACTAATGTTTATGGACATGGTTCAGAGAGAAAAAAATCACAAGACAGCCCTACAAGCACACTTAAATTTATATGTTGGGTCAGAAGGCATTATGTCACAACTGTAAGAGTAAAGTGATGTTGAGGAGCCAATGTGTAGCACACGACTGTTTTGGAGGAGAAGTTCAGTTTCACTGCTTTACAATGATGGTACCTGTTGGTCAGCTAGAGGGCCTTCCTCATAGCACCCTTATAGCTCACTGGTTCAGGGGTGTGTAGAGAAGGAGATTAAGGTGAAGTGCCTAGTTTAGGGATCATAACCCATAGGTAAGACCTGTCTTGCACTGAACTCTTAGGTCTCACAGCATAACAGCACTCTGGCAGAAATTCACCTATTAGGCCTTTTGGGTTACAGAAGTTACGAATGGAGTTGGGGAAAATGTCAGAAAAGCTATTTTGAAGTGGGTTGGGGAAGAAAATGTTTGGTTTCTGGTGTGTCAAGGAATTTCTGTCAACATGTATTCTTACCGTATTGCTGCGTAATAAAGTGATGTTTTCAAGTTAAAATATTCATAGGGTTGTTTATTTCCTTTCATTCAGGGATAGAAACAGCAGGGGGTATAAATCTGCTTAGTGCTGTATAGTTTGATGGAGGGCTTGCAAACTGGGGGCTAACAGCCCATCAGCCCCAGCATGGGTTCTTTTGCTTAGGAGCTGTGCTGCTGGATGGGAGGACTTGTTCTGTAGGTCTCTTTACAACCCTACAGTCTCTGCCCCTGTCTGTCTGTCCCTTCCTCTGTGAAGATCTTTTAAAATGGTAGCTGGCTTATATTGAGTGAAAGCAACAATGGTGCAAATGACCAGTCTGTTATTCAGACAACTTGTGACATTACCATGGCATAAAGGGATTAGTCAATGGCTTTCTTGTTTAGTAAGGGATGTTGTTGACAATGAGGTGAAAAATGTGCTTTAAATGGATTGTTAGGGCTTTGAGTGTCCTTTTGGAAAGTACTGTGGTTGAAACTTGCTTGTCTTATTGGTCTCTCACCTTTACGGAGTTGGTGTATCATGGCATAGTGTACCTTTGTATGAAAAGAATGCCACAGCCTGTTTCACAGCTCAGTATTGCAGGAACTTTTTTCTTTGAAAACTGAAATGGACATCTCTATTAAGCCTCTGTCCTTTCTTCCTGTTGGTCTTAACACGGATTACTTGGGATTGGTGCAGAAAGGTGGAGTTCACCACTGCAGTATGCACATTGGAAACGGTAACCATGGTGAAGAGGGAGGGTGGGGCTTTCTGTTGAGCTGTTGTAATCTTTATCGATGGCTACTTCAAATGTAGTCATATGTCACTGGACTGAGACATGGATTGATGGTGGTTTCAGAAATTATTTGACTAGGTACCAGGAATTTGAAATCAGTAACCAGAGTTGTTTTTCTGCAGCGGGGGCATTGCCATGTGGTTAAGGAGGGTCACGTAAAACCAGTGACAGAGGATTGTGAGGCTTCCAGAAAGCCCTGTAGGGAAGGGTAGAAGCATCGTCAGGCTTTTGAATAATGGATGCTGTAGCATTGTGATCACCGCCCCCCCCCCCCAATAAAATTATGCTGTAAAGGAGGGACCGTTTTAAGGAGCAAGGGTGAAGGGCCACAGAATGTGTGCAGATGGATGCAGTAGAAACCTTGTGGAAATGCACACGCAGCTGTTCCAGGACTGAGCAGACGTTCAGCTTTTTAGAGCTCCAGCCTTTCCTTATAGAGAGGCCTGATATGGCTCTTTAGTGTCTGTCTACCCCCATGGGCAAAATGTAGTAAACCTTTTGTATGTAATATTGCACTTTTAGGATGCTTGTTTGATACTGATAGTAAATCTTCCTCAAGATACAGATGCAACTGGGACCAGAAGGGTCTTAGTGATGTTGTGACTAGTATATTACTAAATCACCTTTAACAAAATTATTATGGTACAAACATTTCTTGATTGACTTTTTTTTGGGCAGGCAAAGATTCTGTCAAAAACCTCTTATACAGGTACAATTTTTTTTTTTTTTGGTTAAATTAAGCCATCATTAAAACTAACATTTAAAATACCAATGTTGTGTCTGCAAATTCCTACTGAATCTTGATTAATATGTGATTTCATATCATTAATTCTCATGCAATATGTGATGTTCCTCATCTTCATGCTACTTGCAGCTTTATTTTCTCCACTTTTGTCTCCATAATAAATGGATGTTACTTTTTCTTTGTTGTGACTTCAGTTGCTTGTTCATGAAAGCCATGCATGAGCTCTGAACACTCTTGGGGTAAGTTGTACTAAGACACTTGTACACTTGCTTAGTTTGTGTGTCTTTTTCTGACATCTATCAGCTTGAAACACAGATTCTTTATTCTAGAAGAAATTTTATAAAAGGGAGATGTGAAGACTTTTTTTTTTTTTTTTTTTTTTTTTTTTTTTTTTTTTGGTGCAACTTCAAATTCCTGACCCTAGTGTTCATAACCCAGTGAGCAAGTATATACTGAGTTCATATTGTCACTAATATTAGGAATCCAACGAAGAGAGAAGGCTGGAGGAAAGGCCTGTGCATAAACACTGTTGTCTTAAGATGCACAACACCTAACTTTAGCACACAATACAAATACGGTTTTCTAACACTAGCACTGTGTAGTGAACAGCTCGTGAACCTCATGGAATTCTCAGGAGTTTGTGTATTGTCCCAGGTTTCCTCCAGCTCTTTGTGGTGTGACTGCTAGGTCTAAATTTCACACCACTAAGTATCTGACTAAAGGTGAAAATCAATGAAAGAAAATGGCATAGTTTGTGATTTATGGTTATATCAAGGTTGTAACATGAGGGAATCACAGAAAATGCAAAACCAGCAAGTATTTTAAAGTCCCCCCCTGTTGTCACTTGACTGTGATAAAGCTGCTAGGGTCAACAGTATTTGCTGGGGTTACCAGAGCTACATTGGATATTGGCTGTGTTTCATATAACTACTGGGAGTGCAGCAGGTGACAGAGAGGTCTCTCTGTGAGATGTAAAGGCACGTGTTGGGTGCCAGCTAAAGGTTTCCCTCTGTGGGACGGATGGCTGAATGCCCAGTGCCAGTGAAGGGTTTGGATCTGTAGGAAAGAAGACGGGAATGAGACGGTTGCGTGTGAAAAGTTTCGGTTGTGAGCTGCTTTTGTGGTGACCAGCTGCACTTGTGAATCCTAGCTACTACTACACTACTTAAATCCTACCTCCTGAGGGTAAGAGGGTACTATTCTTTTAGCTGTGTGTTTTTGAAAATGTTTTTATATTTGACAGTATGTAGAAGTTTTGAATTGTGGGTGTGAGAAATATGTTGTACAATTTTTATCTACTGTAGCGTGAAATGTTTATGAAAAGCTGCATAAATGTATTATCTTTTTCCATCTAGCTGATACTGTACTGGTATCTACTGCTGCAGTGGCCTAATGCTGACATTTCCATGTTTCTCAATATCCTCTTGTATGTACAGTGGCAGTGTTTTAAAAATGTGCCTTATTGCTGTGCGTGTCAATATTTCAGTTCAGCTATTGGCGAATAAAGTGCCACATTTGGTGACTTCTCTTAAAGGCCGAATCCATCAGGCAATGGTCACGTCTCTGAATGAAGACAATGAGAGCGTCACAGTGGAGTGGATAGAAAATGGAGACACCAAAGGCAAAGAGGTAACTAATCCCCACCTGCCCCACCCATCTGCAGGGCTACTGTCAGGACTGCATCAGGACAAACATGTCCATGCTTTATGCCTCTCAATGCTGCAAATGGTGCCTCCCGAGAGGCTCGGGTTGCTGAAACACACAGGCTTTCAATGCATTGTCTTTTCTCACAGAACTGGCTCTGACACTCCTCTCCTTCCTTACAAGTTAGTTAATATGTATGGGCTGTCCTAGTGCATCACATTAGCAGTCAGAACTTGATTTTCTGGCGGTTTGAATTTGATGTGCTCTAGCCGTGCAGCTAGTGTGTTCAGAAACAATGGCACCTTGGTGGACATTTTTAGGTTGAGCAGTTTTTGCAGCGGAGACCCACTGAGTGCTCTTTGACAAGTAAGGTGGAAAATGTATAATAAACTTAACTTCAAATGTCTTTTGAAGTTGTTGTACGCTCGTTCCCATACAACAGGGTTAAAACAATGAAAAATGGCTATAACCACTTGCTGAAATATGTACCCTTGTTCCAGTGACAGTGGCATCCGTCTAAAGTCTTCGGAGAAATGCTGTTGGAATAGTATTAATGGGTTAAAGTGACCTCATTTAACAGTGAACAGTGGAAATTTGTACATTATCCAGAATGTGATACAAATTTTAGAAATGTGTAAGACTATTTATTGAACTTCAGTGGGTGTATCTTGGGTTATGACTGAATGGCTTACGGAATACCTTGTATGAGTGAATTTTATTCAGTATGTACAACCTGTTCATAATTCAAGTAAAGCCTTTACCTGTCAGTGTCTTCCCATTTCAGTTCTCTTATTTTGTGTTGTGTACAGATTGACTTGGAGAGTATATTTGCACTGAATCCAGATCTGGCCCCAGGTGAAGAAAGTATCCCAAGCCCTGAAACCCCACCCCTGCCCTCACAAACCTCAGTGAAGGTTAATAAGATCCCCAAGGTTTGTACCCAGGATGTTTGATGCTCACACGGCCTGGTCAACATAATGCCCTGGTCTTTCCAATTGGCTTCGGGAGTCTTAATTTCTTGTAACTTTTTGAATTGTAGGTTCAGCTTACTTTATTTTTCTTTCCAGAACCGACGAACTATAGCGCCATCTAAAAATGATACCCCATCCAGGGACAACAGAGGTGAGATTAATGCATGAATTACTGAAAGTGCAGTTTTAAGAGCTAAAATGAACATGCTGTATTATTTAGATTGATCTGTTATTAACTGATATCTTGTATAAGTGCATACATGCACTTTTTACTATAACTGTTGATTGAGAGTTTATTTTAAAAATTTTTCAGATGTATTTGCTTTTGAATGCAAGTCTCAAAGGCCAAGCAAAGATTAATGCTGTAAATCTGTTTACAGCCATGAGTTCATCACTTATTTTCTGGCAGATATTTCCTTCTGGTGTTGGTTTTTTTTTTGATGACAGCCATGGCCCATGTCGGTTCTGTTTCTACCCCAGCAGTGGGATCCACTCGAGCCCGGCCTGGCCATCAGCAGCCCGAGCCAGTGCCGGCCCCACCTCCTCCTACCCAGATGCAGACACAGTCGCAGTCACAATCGCAGAGCCAGCTGCAGCAGCAGAATGGTAGTATCACTGACATGTCGCCGCCTCAGCCAGCAAAAAAGGAATTTGGAATCCCCTGTATGTACCTCTCTGTTCGAAACCATACCATAGACTACAAGTTTACTTTGGTTTCTCCCATTTCTCCAACTCTATATGGTTTATTTGCAAAACTTCAATATTTTCAAAGCAGGTTTCCTTTAAATATGTTGCGTACAGTTGCACCACATGAAATTCTCAGATGATAGAGCATCTCCTTCAGATCCTTTAACACTGCTGGTTAACCCTTGACCTTGTACAAGGTTTTTGCCAAGACAGTGAAGTTTGACCAGAAAAATGATGCTGCTTTGAATATATGAAGGCTGGGTGCTAAGCTTTGCCCATGATGAGAGCTGAATAAGGTCTTCGGCACATCTCTTCTATGTGCTTTTTTTTAGATCTGTCAAGTTTTCTTTGAGATCTTTTAACTGGGACTTTTCTCAAAAGCTTTTCCTATTCCCTCTATTCTATAGCTTTTATTTTTTGTGCAGTACTTTGTATATTTTGTGTATCTTTTTATATTTATTTTGAAGAATATTCTGTGAATTAGTTGTCTTGAAGTTTAGTTTTTGAATGTGAACATTTTTTTTTTGAAAATGGGTATTCTGAGTTTTTGGAGAGAATTCCTCTGTTAAGAGTGTGATGTTAAAGACAGCAGCAGCAGCTCAGTTTGGAGGGCTGAGACAGACCACAGCTGATGGTGTGTTACATTCCCTCAAACCGTTCTTGACATAGAGGCAGTAGACATGGCCCATAAGGGTCGCTGTGCTCCCCTCCCCTCCCTAGCTGGCTTTCTCAGTTCCTCTGCTCTGTATTGATGGAGGAAATAAAGCCTGCAGAAGGTGATACGTAGGTTCTTGTCAGTAATCTCTGTGTATCCTCTAAGGATTGTCTTGTCTTGTTTCCTGACAGCGCGGAGGAAGTCTAACTGCGTGAAGGAGGTGGAGAAGTTGCAGGAGAAGAGAGAGCGGCGGCGACTCCAGCAGCAGGAGTTGAGGGAGAAGAGGGCACAGGTAAGGGAGCACACACAGCACCTCCTTCCATGGGAGTCTTGTTTGAAGGTACTTTTTTTAATAAGTTTTGTACATGTCAGTGTCTTAACTTTTCACCTGTGCTTTCTCTCTTTGTGCTGAAGGAAGTTGATGTCACGATTCCCAACTATGAAATAATGTACATGATCAGGGACTTCCGAGCAAGCCTGGACTACCGACCTTTAACCACAGCTGATCTTGTGAGTGGCGTGTATGACTACCAGCTGTGAAGTAAATATTACTGTTTTGTGATCATGCATTATGAAGCATTAAACATTTTTCTTTTGAATCTGAGACAATACTGATTTTTAGCGGAATAGCATAAATATACTGACCAATTTCATAATGTAATTTATACTTTTCTCTTCCCAGATTGAAGAACACAGGATATGTGTATGTGTACGTAAACGCCCCCTTAATAAAAAGGGTAAGTATCCATGTAAGATCTTTCTCCCTTTCACTTCACACCTTTTAAGCACATTTGCTTTATTACCATGTTATAGTTTCCAATGTGATTCTTTCCAGCCTAATTGTGGGAATATTATACAAATGCCTACTTCAGCATTCAGAGGGTTTGTGTAATGGGTATTGTGTACCCTCCCTTTGAATAAAATGTTCTTGCTTGTTTATTTACTTGATCTGTTTCATTGCCGTATGTATGTATGTAGTCATGCCTATGTATGTTTATCATATGCTACTATTAAGTGAAATTTCCCTCTAGGATTAAAAACATTTGATTCATGCAGTCATTCACTCATTCAAATGTTCACTTCAGCATTCAGAGATGTGTAATAGCTTATGCCAGGACTGCAGGGTCCACTGACTCCTGAGGTGTACAACTTGGCCCAGGACCACTGTGCTGTACAAAGGGTGTTGTACTTCCTGAGGGATGACAGTACTGGCATTTCTCACATGGGCCCTGCCTTTCAGAGCTCTCCCTGAAAGACCTGGATGTCATAACCATACCCAGCAAGGATGTGGTCATGGTGCATGAGCCCAAGCAGAAGGTGGACCTGACGCGCTACCTGGAGAACCAGACCTTCCGCTTTGACTACGCCTTTGATGACAGCACTACTAATGAAATGGTTTACAGGTGGGCTTTTTTTGTACAGGCATTTTCTCCATTCTCTCCATCTGTGGTCTCTGGCTGCAGCGCCACCTTACTGATAGAGCTGCTGCCCTGATTGCTCTGCAGGTTCACAGCCAGGCCTTTGGTGGAGACCATCTTTGAACGGGGAATGGCCACATGTTTTGCCTATGGACAAACAGGAAGTGGGAAAACGCATGTGAGTTACTGTAATACAAGCTAACCATTTTGCTATTTCTGATGTTTTATCAAAGTTATCCACTAAAACTGCAATTTCATTACTTAAGCATTTAGCTAACAATCAGGGTAACATTGCAGTATTGTAGCAGTGCATTACGTCATTCCACACATTCATGTAATCGTGTAAGCCATACTGCTTTAATGGAAGCTTTTTTTTTTTTTTTTCTCTCTCCCAATGCTTAGTGACAGATTGTTGGGTACATTTTAAGGTACAGATGCCTTCTTTGTCAAAAATAAGTAAATGTGAAATGTACTTTGAAGTAACACAAACTGTGGACAGATTGTAAGCAGACTTTTCAGATAAATTGTAATCATCAGTTGCCAGACAGCTGCTGAGAAAAGATAAGAAAGAATGGAAAAGCAAGTACTCACTTCCCATCCTTTTGAAAACTCCAAGCATGCGTGATGTAGAAGCTGGGATATGTTATGTAGCACTGTGGCATTTAGCTGTGCATCCTTGCCTTGTACCTGCTTTCTCTGCATCCCTGGAGACACAGGACATGTGGAAAGGTAGAGAAACAGGTGAAGTGGGGGGGAGCAAGAATTAATGGAAGGAACAATAATGTGGCAATTAAGTTATGGCTTGTTTTACTGTAAGTGTAGTTACAATTGTGTGTTTGTCACATGTTGAAGGGGGCAATGTAATCAACTGCTTTAAGTAGAAAAGAATCGCAGCGTCTAGTATGCAGTATTGGCACAAAATAAGAAAAGAAGCAAAAAGTAATAAGCAGATTTCAGTGGTCCGATTAAGACCTTAGGCTTTCAGGTTTGGATAGGGTGTCCCTCTGTGGTCTACTCCGGCGGGGCTAAACATAGCCCTGTTCTCCTTGCTAATTTGTATGCTTCTCTCTATGGGGAGAAAGAAGATTCACTGTTCTCCACAGCACAACTGCAAGATTTCTCCTGACTTGTGGGAAAGTATGGGCAAGTGTCCTGTGTTGAAATTTGAAAGTGCCACTCACCTCAGATTCTGGAAACTTCAGCTTCTTCCACCTAATTACACTTGAATGGGTTTATACAAATGCTGATATACAGTGCTTTGCAAAAATACGCCAATTCGAATCATAAATGAAAAATGTTCTCCACCCCTGTGCTCTGATCCGTAACTACAATTAACTGAAAAGGACACATTTTCCTTATTTGCCTGTCACCAGGAAGAAACTCCCCCCATTTACTGGGTGTAACCCTGCAAGGCTCTTTTTTTTTTCAGGCAGTGAATCTGAAGAAAAGGAATGAAAATAAGGAACAAAGACCATCCTAAGGAATTAACTGCATGTACACAAAAGTACAGAGGGAAAAAAATGGCACAGACTGTGTGGCAGTGTATACATACAGGAACTGATCAGTCCCTACAGCTTAGTAAGAGCAGATGTGCTTCTTGGGAGTCTCACTCATAAGGGGACCAGAATCCAAAGTCCATGGGTTCTTGGATTCGGCACTGATGTGGTCAAATTACCTCAATCTGTCCCTCAGAACTTCTATATCTAATCCAGCATTTAAGAAAAGTCTCACAACAGCACAATTTTCATGCCTGTTTCTGCCCTCATCTCCTATCAGCTATATAAAGTTGCAACATATCTCATGATCATCCTCCTGTTGACCCTAAATTCTCTTTGCAGCAACTCAGCTAATGTGTGAGCCAAAAAATGGCTGTTAGACAAAAAAAACCTGTTCTTTGTTAATCGTTTGTCAACCTCATTTTGTCTGTTTGTTTAATGTACATTTATATACCCTGAGTAGTGTGGTGCTTTGGAGAAAAATATCTATTACATTATCTCCTTAATTTCACATGGTAGCAGGGCAGTGCTCAAGGATGTGTAAAATGTACTTGCAGCTATCCATAGCGAAACAGGATGGGGGCAAAAATTCCGGTTGTAAAATGTAGAAAGAATGCCAGAAGGAGCTCTACATGTACAAAGCCTTTGATTGCTTCAACCATATTCAAATTCACCTGAAGATCTGATTATCCCAACAAAAACTTTGCACGGGGCGGGTTAGTTAGGCGGGTTAAAGCAGAATCATGCAGATACCAATGATTCCTACTTGGCCAATTAATAAGGCATACATTTTTTTTTTTTTTTTTTTTTTTTTTTGGCTTTTATAATTTGTACATGAAACACCTTATGAAAGAAGGCAGACATTGAACTGTTGTGGTAGGGGAGGCTTTAAGCATGCCATGGACAGCCAGGTAACCAAACAGGTGTATCTGGAACACATCAGGCCACAACTCCCTTTGAAAGCACAAACAATAAGAATCAGGTTATTGGACACATCATATGCAAATCACATTCTCTCACAAAAACTTTTGAAAGTTAAAGAAGAAAAAAAACAGGAATCGGTTTGGAGATTCTAGTGAGCACTTGCCTTCCGAGCAGTAAGACTTATGAGAGAAGCTACTGAGAGGCCAAATGTTTCTAAAAGAACTAGAGTTTGGTGGCCAGAGAGTGAAGTACAGTTGTATAAGTCTAACCTTTAAAAGTTATGCATAATGCTGACCTGTAGTAGAATGGCAAGAAAGTCCTTACTTTTCCTACTTTTTGGTAGAAAAACTTCCAATTACATTTATTCCTTTATCTGATGCTTTTTCTCCAAAGTGACATACATCTTATAGAAAGTACAGTTTGTGCATTACCTTTGGAGAGAGAGCTGCAGATGTGGTTAAGTACAGTTTTTCATTCACCATATGCACCGATGTTCATAGCACAAGTAGCTGCGTAAAACTTTACCAGAATACAGTTGTACAATACACCATCGTTTATATAAATATATGCCAATCTGAACACCATGGTGATCAGAAGACTGTTAGGAACTGGTTTTGTTTGTAACTCCAAAGTCACTTTTACCGTAGTCCCAATTTATAAAATTTGAATATTTGCAAAAAAAAGATCTACAAACAATGTAAGACATGGTTTCAATAAATGAAAAGTTTTTAAACTTTGAGCTTAAAATGATTAAAATTAATGTCAGTAAAATTACTAATTGATCAATTCATCCTGCGTTTCCTTGGCAGATTTTCTATCATTTCCCTTTTATCTTTAGTGAACTCATAACTTTTATGGTGTCCTTTATATTGGCAGTACAGAACTGCACACATGTAGAATTGTAAAATTGAGTTGGCTGATATTAACTGGTTGAGTTTGCTCTGTTCCAGAATGCAGATTATTGAAAAAATCCAATTTTTGGAATTGTAATAAAATTTGAAATGTCACTATTGTCAACCCTCAGTGTATTCAAATATGTATATGAAGGCTTAGGCAAGGGGTGTCAAGATATTTCTCACAGACTTTTGCTTTTTCAGACTATGGGAGGTGATTTTTCTGGGAAGAATCAAGACTGTTCAAAAGGAATCTATGCGCTGGCTGGTATGTGCCTTAAATCCATTGGTGATATTGCTGGATGAAGATGCTGAGCTTCCTCTGTTTACTCAGTGTATGGTTTTCACCCTTTTTCAGCTCGTGATGTTTTCCTCATGCTGAAGAAACCCAACTACAAAAAACTTGACCTGCAGGTCTACGCTACTTTCTTTGAAATTTACAGTGGAAAGGTAATTGAAGCAGATAAGTGTTCCATTTCCAAAGAAATGACTTTAAATTGTTAAAGCTTTAATATCAGCTGACATTTTGAAATTTTAAATCTTATGTGGAATTAACACAGGTCTATGTTTCTATGGAAAAACCTCTTTCCAGCATAGCTCTTATGTTCCACTCAGGTATTTGACTTACTGAACCGCAAAGCCAAGCTGCGTGTCCTTGAAGATGGCAAGCAGCAAGTTCAGGTGGTGGGGCTGCAGGAACGCGAGGTCAAGTGCACCGAGGATGTGCTTAAGCTTATTGAAGTTGGAAACAGCTGCAGGTATAAGGAAATGTTAGAGGAAGTCAGTCACTACATTTGTGTTTGCTACATGCTTTTCTCCAATGTGAAGTACACCTTAGATTAAACAAATGCATTCCACAACTGACAGCTTGGATGTATACACAATAATTGAAATGCAGCCAGCGGTTTCCTAGCACAGAAATTCGGGTCTGCCTATATACGGGGCATGTAAATAGGAAAATAGACATGAAAATAATGGGTGGTGAAGGAATAACTTAGGTTTTAGAAGCTCAAGAGATAAATGGGTCATATTTACTCTTGAATGAGAATACAAGGACCATGACAATGGACTGCAGTAAGCTAACCACTGTCTAGGATGTGTTCTACCTTGTACCATGTGCATTGAGGATAGGCTTCCTATCTCTGCTCCCTACCTTTGGACAAGAGGCTATCAATAATGAATTAATGATGTGTAATTTTTAAAGATAAGCTATAAATTAATGTTTGTAAATATTTAATATGTTGTGATATGCAAATTTTTGATATTTCACTGGATTTTAGGTGTACTTTTTGTTCAGGAACTACAGTGAAAATTAACAGTAATTTGAATCCCTCAATGGGAATTCACTTAAGGTGATTTCATGAAATGTGTAGAAGAGATGTAAATGAAATCTCCTTATGAAAAATTGATAGACACTGGCAATACAAAGGAGTTGTCTGTAGATTTTAGGCCAGTTGTAAGATGCATGTCAGCTTTTTTTACTGTAGGCCAGTGAAGTAGGTCACTAACAGTTTCCTGCTTGCATCTTCTCTGCTTCTGCGCAGGACATCTGGTCAGACCTCAGCCAACGCACACTCGTCCCGAAGCCATGCTGTCTTCCAGATCATTTTGAGGAGAAAAGGGAAGATGCATGGGAAGTTCTCTCTCATTGACCTGGCAGGCAATGAGCGAGGAGCCGATACCTCCAGTGCAGACAGGCAGACGCGCCTGGAGGGAGCAGAGATCAACAAGAGCCTCCTTGCACTTAAGGTTAGTAGTCAAAGGTCTCTTACAGGCTCTGGATGCATTCTTGTTTCTTAATGTCAGTTTTCTGTGTCAGTACATTGCTTAAACATGTATTAATACAGTAGCAGCCAAGATAATTATCAGTTGTGGGGGAAAAAGCAGTGTTTTTCATTGTAGGAGTGCATCAGGGCACTTGGCCGCAACAAACCACACACACCATTCCGAGCCAGTAAGCTGACACAGGTCCTGAGGGATTCCTTCATTGGCGAGAACTCGAGAACATGCATGGTGAGTATTCAGGCTTGGTAGATCCTTTCTCTACTGACATCTATTACATGACATTCATTCATTCATTTAGCTGGCACTTTTCTTGAAGGTGACGTACAAGGTTGAGCATGTAGAATGTTACTTTATAATTATTTACCCATTTATACAGCTGGGTAATTGTACTGGAGCAATTTTTCAGGTAAGTACCTACCTTTGAGCAAGGGACTTATCGGTGAAGGTGAGATTTGAACTTGCAATCTTTGGGTCCAAAGGCATCAGTTCTAATCACCACACTACCAGCTGGCCTGCAGAATACTGTAGAATAAAGATGAACTAAGTGGGGAAAAAACATTTACCACACTTGAGAAATTAACAGCTGTTTTTACAGTTAATTCTCTTCAATAAGCACTGCTGTGAAAAGTGTTTTCCTCCACTTCTGCATTTTGTTAAAAAAAAAAAATTTAATAAAGTTGTAGTATTATGTGAATGAAGCTTGAGAGAGGGAATGGTGACACTAATAATCTTAATCATTTCCTTGGTGTTTGAAAATTTGAATGATGAAGTGTGTTGTCATGTTTGTGCAAAAGGTAATTATCCCTTCAGAAATTAGAGAGAAAAAGAAAAACTGAAAAGGGGCAAATTTGTACACAATACTATGGAAAAGGTATGTTGTGTTATTGGTGATTTTTGTTTCAGCATTTTTCTTAGTTTTGACATTAATCGCCTTCTGCACAGATTGCGACCATCTCCCCGGGAATGGCGTCCTGTGAAAACACACTGAACACGCTACGCTACGCTAACAGGTAGGTACACTGCACTGCTATATGAGTCACTAACAAAAAAGAATAAAACACACAGCTGAATTCACAACTGCTGCTTGTAGTCCATCAGAGTTAAGTGGATCATATATAATCTTAAAATCATTATTAATAGCTTTTGTTGCATTTTTGAATCTCAGGATAGTAGTAGTATACAGTGTTCATGGCTCAGATAAACAAATAGTTTAAATGATCTAGCTGCACAAGTAGACAGTGTTAGTTTTGGAAAATAGCAATGTGAATAAACTACCTAGTGCTAATTGTGTATGCTGCTCCAGCCCTTATCTTCTTACCACATGGTAGTCATGTTTTCCCTCTTCCTCTTTTGTATTCATGTATGAGAAATAATGACAAACCCTGTGTTAGTAATCTTCCTGCAACATGATTTTCTTATGTGTCCCTGCAGTGCTTTACCAGGGCACCCTGTCTTTTATCACTGACTGGTTTAGTTTAAGGCCCAGTTCTGAATGACAGGGGGCTGAGTTTGCAATGAGGATGTAAAGAACTTTAATGTGGAGTTTTTGCAAACCGGTTTAACTCCAGGCCTGGAGTAAAGCACACTTACCATGCTCTTAGGAATGCATGCTTTCTGAAAATTGGATGACCTGAAGTCAAAACTGATAAATTTGGGGCTAGCAGAAAAAGAGACTTATTTGCCTGGCTAAAAGAGTATGCCATAGATTGGTGTCTGGAGTTGAAAGGTCCTGATTTATACTAATATGCAAGAACAGTCAGTCAGTCAGTGATGCATATTACACTGTCATGTTTTCCTGGATGAGCAGTCTATATGTAGAAACACAAGCATTTATTTTTTCCCCCTTTCCTCTGTTGCACAGTTTGTCCTGACCTGAAGCTCTCCTTTGCTCTTCTGTCTTTCCTGCTCTGTCTCTGTGCCTTCAGAGTAAAGGAGTTTGGGATAAGTCCCTCCGACATCCCTTTCTCTCAGGGGGGCGTCAGTCGATCAGAGCACTCCCCCACCTATGAGTACGATGACTTTGCCACTTCACCCAGCAGGTCTACCTCTCTTCATTCCCCACCCCTTCTGGCAGCCAGATGCACAGTGACAAACACATATACAAATGCAACATATTTTTTGTGGGTTATTCCCCCTTTTTGTCATTGTTTTCCTCATTGGCCTCTGATAACCCTCATCCCCCTCCAAATTTTAATCTCTTCATTCTCACCTATCCCCTTTGTATCAGTCACGCAGTAGGTGTGGCATGCTTTTTCTTCCTTTTTCTCATTGCAAAAGTTTGGATACTTCTTTTTTTTTTTTTCCTTTTTGTCAGCTCCCTAATGTCAGGCAGAACAGCTTTTGTTTTAATTCACACCATGCCATTGTGTTGCTGTGTTAAGGGACACCTCCCACAGTAACTTGTCTCTGGTTTCAGACATCATCATTGGCCTCAACTGTGAAACAGTCATTTCACTGCTCAGCTGAAGTGCTCTGTTTCAGGGCAGCTGCTTGCAGTTTTATTGGGTTCAAAAACCAGAACTGCTGTTTAGTTCTTGTGTACAGGTTTCAAACGATCCAAAAAGCAAAAGACGGGAACCTGTGGGTGGAGTCACTGGTATTCATGCTGGCAGAAACGTAGCTAGCATTGCTGAGGAATGGAAATAATTTCCTTGCTTTCTGTGACTGCAGAGTGAAGGAGCTCACTGTGGACCCCAGTGCGGTTGAGGGTCGCCCCAATGTTCATGCCGTGAACCAGCTGGACGCTCTGGAGGCACAGTGGGGGGTTGGCAGCTCCCCCCAGCGAGACGACCTCAAACTGCTCTGCGAACAGAATGTAAGGACAGCAGTTGGCCCTGGTTTCTGTCATAGTTAAAGATAGTGGGGCATTGATATCAATTGTCATCAATCTTAAGTCACACTTGCTGTTTCATTTGTTGTTTTATTTTTATGATGACAGGAAGCTACATCATTTAGAGTTTTAATCTGTTGTTCAGAAAGTTCTGTCAATACTTGATACTGTACTGTTAATCAGTGCATTGCTAGCTTAAACCACCATAACTGTATTGATCTATTTCTGTGTTAATATCGGTATAATCGGTATTGTTGAGGTGTTGAATGTGTGTGGTTGCTGATCACTCCCCACTCTATGAAGGTGGGGATTATGTGTGGTGTAATGGTACATCTGGTTCCTCTGGCAGGAGGAAGAAGTCTCCCCTCAACTCTTCACCTTCCATGAAGCAGTCTCGCAGCTGGTGGAGATGGAGGAACAGGTTTTGGAGGACCACCGGGCAGTCTTTCAGGTGAACCCTCAACATCTTCTCACTATAGTCTCTGTGGTATATAAATGACAATTATTTACAATATTATGAAGTGACATTTTCATTTTTCTAACAATGAAACAAGGATAGCAGAGTCGTCATGAGTGATGTCTTTCCACAGTTAGAAAATGAATGTTTCTGATGTGTTTCATACTCAGGAGTCGATCCGGTGGCTGGAGGATGAAAAGGTGCTCCTGGAAATGACTGAAGAGGTTGATTACGATGTGGAGTCTTATGCCACTCAACTAGAACAAATACTGGACCAAAAAATTGAGATCTTGACTGAGCTCAGAGGTATTTTTTTTGCAGAAACAGCTGACACATTTGTTGAAAAGCACTGCAATGTACAATATGTTTATTGCCCAAACTGAAAATTTCTGTGGTAAGAGGTTCTGGTTTTCACAGGCTGTTTTAAGGGTAATAAACTAAAGCAAATCATTATGTCACGGTGTGATTTGAAAAGACCTAGGAACATTTCACTACTCAGTGCTACTGATGTACTTTTCACCCAGCCTACATCTATAGATCGTGAAGTTATATGCACATTGCATTCACTCCACTGGAAACTGAAATTTTTACATGGTAAAGAAAGTGCAATTTAAAAAAACAAATATTATCCAGTTTTTTTTTTTTTTTTTTAAATCTTCTGAAATTGGTAACTCAACTGTGACATTTAAGGTACTTCAAATGGAAGCAAATCCCAGCAAATAATTTTTCACCAAGTCAATGAGTTGAAAGTCTTCAGTGTACATTGACTTCTCTGTACAAATGAATCTGTTTTGTTCCCCTCCTTTCCAACAGACAAAGTGAAGTCTTTCCGCTCTGCACTTCAGGAAGAGGAACAGGCCAGTAAGCAGATTAACCCCAAGCGGTCACGTGCCGTCTAAAGATGAATGTCTGTGTCTGGTAAAGGCACATATGTAGGAAACATGTCCACTGAATGCTTAATACTGTATGTTTGGTCATAACTGGTTGTGAAGACAGTGCTGTCCAAAAGCAAAGGAAAATGTAACAAAGATCTGATAAATCCCCCCCCCCCCCCGGACAATTTTTTTAAAAAAAAATGGTTCTTGTGAGGAAATCTGTGTTGAAGATTGGTGGGATTTTGTCTGGGCATCCTCAGAAATATAAGGGGGAAGTGCTTTTTAAACTGCTTCATTTTAATAAGGATAAAAACATTTCTGGCTGTTTTATTTCTTTTGGCAAGAAAAAAAAAAAAATGAACTGCAGCTTCCATGGCATTATCACTGCTGAACTTGTCATGGTTGCATTCATACAGTTCCCAAATGTACTCATGCATGTGTAAAACAGCTGTGACTTGTAATCTAACATCCTACTTTATACACAACTCAGCCCAATCCCAGTCAGTGGTGTAAATAGGTCCTGTAGGGTCAGTCTCTCTCGCTCGCTTGCTCACTCATTCTTTGTAAAACTACATGTAGTAAAAGAGTGCAAATAAAAATTTGTTCCTTTGTCCAGTTTACATTTTGCTTCGGTGTGTATACTTGTTTCTACAGTCTCTTCTAGCCATGAGTCTTGTAGTCGCCCTCAGTTTTGTGCCATGATTCCTAGCTGCAACTAAGGTTCTGTGACATCGAAGCATTTCCTTTTACTTCTAATACTGTAAAAATTGTTTTTCACCTTCATGTAACACTATTTGTAAAAAAAAAAAACAAAAAAAAAAAACAAAACTAGAAATGGAAAAACAAGAAGTATTAACTAATGTATAGTAAATGCCACTGACTTACTGCTGAAGATGTTCCTTTCAGTGTGTGCACCAGATGTAAAGCTGGTTAAAAGAATAAAATATCACCTGGTTGATTAGACTCGTATGCTGTATGATGTGTGGGGTGGTGGACATCAAATGGAAGTGCTGTGGAAACATGATGCGTACGGACTGGTAAGTTTCACATCCCCTTTTACTCAGTGAAATCCCTGCTCTGCTGTACGTAAACATGAACTTGGAAGCACTGGGTGCTACACTTTTTGATATATCAAAAGTATATAGTTGTAATGAAGAAAGGATTTTAAACAAGTGGACAAATAACTGGCATTAAAAGCAGTAACCAACTGAGTTACATGTGTAAGGTAGCTGAAGAGGTAAAATGAATACACTTTCTATTAACACCTCAGCATGTATTTGGCACCTTAGCTGAATGCTCACCTGTGCAAAGTAGGAGCAGCAAGGTCTTTTCTACATGCTGAGAATTTTCAAAGGCCATAGTGCAAATGGAATTGGGTTTTTTTTTTTTTTTTTTTTTGGCTTGTGCAATCAGGCCATCATACGTAAACTCTGTAGTTGTACATTCCCTTCCCAGCTCAAGTAAATGTGAATTATTTTTTATTAAACGCCAAACATGGGAGCGCTCATTCAAAAATCTGCTTGTATCAAGTTACTTTTATTCAACTGTCAACTAACAATCTATACATCTTTTAAATAAATGTGCTGTTCCAATAAAATTAGATATTGTGAAGTAGAATCTGATAAATACAAGAAGTGAAGACTTGGCTGCTAACAAACCAGTTTAAGTACTTTGCATGAGCTTGTTTTACTCTTGTCTAGCTGTTAGGCAATGATTCATTTGGGGCATCAAAAAAAGCTATTTGAATAGCTTACAACTGTTCCCTTATGTATAGTAGGGCAGTTCATGGTTAATGTATAGAGAATATTAAAACTTCAAATATGAAAAAATTAAGTTTAACATGAAACAATTGACAGAAATGTAGCTGAGTAAAAGTATGTTTTCTGTGCACATGTAGTTGAGTAAAAAAGCACTTTGAAATGCATGTTTTTGGGATTAGCATTGTGAATGTTTTTATGGATGGAATCATGAGTCATGAGGTTCATTGCCTTTCTTGGAAATAGTGTCTTATTTGTATTTAACAAAGGAAAAAGGTTCCATATATCCTCTCTGACTGTGCTTGCTTGCTGCCTTGCCTTCCCTCTAGTTCTTCAAATAAGCTTTACACTATGGAAACCTTGCCAGTCTTCAAAACTACATTTAAAAACAGTGTAAAAAAAAATAAAACGCATAGAGAAAGGGATCAATGCATTTATAAAATTACAAATCGATGTAAAAGTAAACAATTCCATTTGCACATTGAAAAACAAATCTAGTTAAATGCAAAGGTCTTTAATGGAAAATGAGTGGAAGAAAATGTGGAGAGGATGGAGCTCAGAGCGAATAGTGAAAAATGGACCGATGTCTATTAGAGGAGCTGAAATACTTCTACCGGAATCCATGGAGCGCCACCAACGTATTTCACTTTCACATTCATAAATGCATTCATTTCATACATTCATGTAAGCCCACATTTCAATGTATCATTTTCATTATTCACACTTTAATGTATTACTACATAGTGATTACTAAAAGTGATATTACTGCAGTAACATCCTCAGTTTTGTATTGTAGAATGCAGTGATTTATCAGTTATATATGAAGTTTTAAAATTAATAATTTTACATAATTCAAGAGATTTTTTTGTACATTTTCCATCAAATAATTACAGTATTTAGAAAGGCACACAATATACAAAACTACCAAGCCCACCAAAAGAAACATGTTAAAGATATCCTGAGGAACAGTAATGATTAATGAAATATTTCAGAATATGCTATATGTCTAAATGCATTTCTTTTAGAAAGTGGTCCCAATGGGTGTCCTCTGGACGTCCCCAAATGTGGGACATGATGATGGGCCCTCCAGGGGACGTCCTCTGGCTGAGCCACACAGGAATGTTAAGTTTAGGTCCCTCGACTATTTTTGTGTAAATAATACGTCGATATATAACACGATTACTCCAACATCTACATTTGTTTTCTTAAGCAAAAATAACTAATTCGGCGGTAGTTACACCAAAGTAAATACCGTTTAATTCCCTCTCTTTCTGTACATGATGATTGTGGAAATCACTTCCTCCACTGGTGTTTAACTTCGATTGTGAAACACTAGAATAAATTCAGACACAAAAATAAATAACGATAACAAACTTTTTCCTGAACTTTTATTAAAACTAAAGTTACTTAAAGTAAAACAAGACGTCGTCTTCCCGCGCTCCCGTTCGGTGTCGATTGTTGACTGATTTCCTGCGCATCGTGCCATGTTGCTCTTTTCGCCGCTTCCACGTTTGTTTGTTGTCGCCACCGTGTTCGCCTTGGTAACAGGACGCCTGTCTCCTACGTCATTAAAATCTGCAACGCGCGGGAACGCCGGACACGCGCCATTCGCGCTGCAGAGGTGAGTCGAGTGCAGGCGCTCGCGCCGCCCTCTTCGCTTTTGGTGCCATGTAGTGACATCTGCCGATTGAGCGGGAAATGCAGGCCGCGTTCGCCTGGTTACGGACAGGGTTTTGGCGAAATTGGGACGCGAAGAAACCACGCAGTTCTTGGAAAATACGTGTTGTGTTTATATTTAAAAATTCGTAAGCCATTTTTTGTACTCAGTATCTATTTAGTTTTGTTGTAGTGAACAGAGAAGGCTGAAGGAAATGCCTGTGCATACAACACTTCTTGAGATGTATAACAAGCTACCAGACACACGACTGTAGGGTTGCACGGTTATGCTTTTTTTTTTTTTTTTTTTTGGAACCCGAATTGAAAATTACTTTGATAATGTCATGTCTTGGGTGGGTATTGTTTGTCAGGAGCTCAGTACATGATATTGATGGGCTTCCTCCATAATCCAACCCTTATATATGCCTGGTAGACGAAGAAGTGCCAGGTCTTCAAATTACCACCAAGTGGAGGAAACTCAAGTCAACAAATCAAATGCAAGGACATACAGTTCGTAGCTGTATCTTGGTTGTTCCGTGAAGAATGAAAGGAAACTCTACATCGACAGCCATTTCAAACTCTTGTGTTTTCATTTACGTTTATTAATTTAGCAGACACTCGTGTCCAAAGCGACGTCCATCTCCGAGAACAATACAAAAAGAGCACTGCATCAAGAGATTTGGATGCAGACACGTGATTCCACTGTATAAACCAGTGTACATTGCATGAGTAGCTGCATAAAGGCCTTTTTAAATTATTAAACCGATAACATACGCGCACAGGTTTATTGAGCACTTAGGAAATCAAGACAAAAGTGAGTTCAAAAGAGGTTAGTTTTGAGACCCATCTAGTTGGGGTGTAGCAAATGGTCAGGTCTTGTAGGTATCGGCGAAGACTTCTTAAGGGTTTTATAGCTTGTAACCAGTCTTGAATTTGATCCAGGCATCTAAAGGAAGCAAAAGAGATGAAAATAATGCTACATCCAGGGCAAGAGTTATTTTGGGGATGGGGCTTGTATACAATGGATCGGCGAGAGTGACATGTTTGGGGTTTGCAACATTTTGTTTGACATGTTTGGGGTGTGAGCTGCTGTTTTTGGTGGCTAGTAACATACTCAAACCCTGTCTGTTGCTATACTACTTAAATCCTGCCTGGCGAGAGGGCATTACTCTATTTTATGGGTCTCTAGGCATGCATTTCCAGTTTTGAAAATGTTTGGATCGGACAGTGTGTGTGGAAGAGCATTTTTAACTGCGGGTCTGTGAAATGTGGTTGTATTTACTGAAGCATAAAATATATGTACACAAAACTCCTTAAATGCATCAGAAAGAGTCTGTTCCATCCTACTCATATTGTACTGCTATCTACCGCCATAGTAACCCAGCACTGTAATTTCAGCCAGTTTCTTGGTGTGTAGTGTTCACTTTGGCACACTACTATAAGAAGTTTATTCCTGTAAAATAGTTGTATTGCTATGTGTCAATATGCCAGTGTGACATGTTTGGTGACCTTTTGATAATTTCGTTGTCTTGCAGGACAAATAATTGATTGTCATGTCTTTGAATGAGGACAATGAGAGTGTCACAGTGGAGTGGATAGAAAATGGAGACAACAAAGGGAAAGAGGTAGCTGATCCCCACCTGCCCCTTCCATCTGCCTGGTTGGCATCAGGGCTGCATCAGACTGAACCTGTCCATTCTTCTTGCCTCTTAGTACTGCAAATGGAGCCTTCAGGCTCAGGTTACTGAAACATGCAGGCTTTCATTGCTTTGTTTTGGCTAAAGGGATTGACTCAGACATTGCTCTCACTCCATGTGAATTCAGTGTTATGAATGGGGAACCCTAGTACCATACGTTGTTCAACACATTCCCCTCTCACAGCTAATGGGTGTGACAGTTGTGTTCAGCTAAGTTAGAATATCGGGTGAACTCCTTGTACTGCTAAGCTTTGGGGTCTTTTTTTTTCTCAGGTGAAACATAACATGAGTTACTTTGAGACTCTTGAAAGCAATGCATTGTTATGGTTAAAGTGCTGTGATCTTAACTCGGTATTATGCTTTAGATTTTGGAAATAAGATCTTTTTTTTTCATGGCTCATTAATTTGTTCCTTAGGTCATATTTTTATCCCTAGGCAAAAATTTGACCCAAGCACACATTTAGAGCACTGTATATGCTTTCATCAAGGGTACTACCAGAGTAAGAGCAAGTTGGATTCAAACCATCAGCATTTAAGATACAAGAGAGGTGCTAAACCTTGGATTTTGGGCATTAATAAATATTAGGAAAATGTAGTGCATGGAGGTAGATAGTGTTGTGGTACCATTTGGCAAATCTCTAAGCTGCCTTTAGCTGTTGCAAAATAAATCCTTTATGAATGAGTCATAAATTACTTGGTATAGAATATAGAAGCCCATGCATGCACTATATTCATAAGGATAGTTTTCTTAGTATTTTGGCCCTTTGTGTACAGTACAAGCTAATGGTCTGAAAAAACATGACACTCCTTGTTTTCTCACTGTTTCTCTAGTTCTTGGTTGTATTGCTTAGTGTCTCCACCTCTGCATTTTCTTGCCATGTGCTGTGTACACATGGAGATAGTATGTGTATATAGTCCTGGAGAGCATGTATGCACTGAATCCAGATATGGCCCCAGGTGAACAAAGTATCAAAAGTCTTGAAATTCTGCCCCCCCACATCCATAAGCCTCAGTAAAGGTTAATAAGATTCCCACGGTTTGTACCCAGGATGTGTGGCACTCGCATGGTCGAGTCAGCATCATGTTCTGGGCCTTTCCATTGGTTTCAGGGGGTCTCAATTTGCTGTTACTTTGTCATTTGTAGGTTCAACTTGTTTTATTTTTTCTTTGCAGGACCAACAAATTATACCACCTTCTAAAAATGAAAGCCCATGCAGGAACAGAGGTGAGATTCACATCTTTCTGTAACTCAGACCTACATCTTCATGAATTACAGAGAGCACACAGGTTTAATAGCTGAATTATATTTCTGTTTTTCTAGATTGACATTAAATTAGCATCTTGTGAAAAGGTATAAATGTTTTAATGATTGCTTGAAGCTATGTATGTTTAATTGAAACTCTTCACTGGGAATATTTTGCAATCCACTTGTGTACGTCCCAAGTTTCAGACCTGTGTATGCTTTTAAAAAGCTGGGTGCTGATTCCATTGCCTCTGTTAAGTGTTCTTCTACTCTCTGTTAAGAGAGTAGAAAAGGTGGCCACTATTAGTGCCGTGTCAGATTCCAGCAAGCAGTTCTTTACAGAGAACACAGGAGATAAGGCATAGCTGGCTGCAGTTTCCTATAAAAGCCAACACTCCCTCCCTAGCTGCTCTTCTTGGTACCTCTGCTCAATGCTCATAGAGGAAGAGACAGAAGGTGATGCAGAGGCTCAGAAATCTCTGTGAGCATCCTGCTAAGGGTCACCTCTCTCACCCCCTGGCAGCATGGAAGAAGTCTAACTGCGTAAAGGAGGTGGAGAAGTTGCAGGAGAAGAGGGAGCGGCGGCGACTCCAGCAGCAGGAGTTGAGGGAGAAGAGGGCACAGGTAGGAGAGTACACACACCACCGCCCATGTGAGCGATTTGTTTGAAAATTCTGTTTAAACAATAGTTTGTTCATGTCGCACTGTTGTGTCAGTGTTTTAACTTTTTACCTCTGCTTTCTCTTTTTGTGCTGAAGGAAGCTGATGTCACAATTCCCAACTATGAAATAATGTACATGATCAGGGATTTCCGAGCAAGCCTGGACTACCGACCCTTAACCACCGCTGATCTTGTAAGTGGCGTATTAATTTTCAGCAAAAGACATGTAGCTAAACCTGACACTAGTCATTTTAAAAGGATTACATTGCTCTTTTGTGTTGAAACAACAGTGGACCTCTATATGCTTATTTTAGTTTTTTTTTTCTAGATTAAAGAACGTAGGATATGTGTATGTGTACGTAAACGCCCACTTAATAAAAGAGGTAAGCATCCATGTTGCTCATCACGTGAGCTCTAATATTCTCTGTCCCACGCACTTTACACGTGTTCTACAGTACAGCTGCATTATTGCCATGTTATTGTAGTACAGCCTAATTTTGGGAATAGAAAACAAATGAAAGTCACAGTTGAAGTTGCACAGAGGTGGACATTGGATAAACCCTGGTCCATCATAAATGATCCACATTATCTGCATGCTACCTTGATTATTGGAGGTCATTTCTGCTTGTAGCCATCAGACTGTACAATGAGTCCTCACACTCCAGGGTAGTGACCTCTTAACTTCTGAGTGAAACTGAGCTTGCTCTGTGCTATCTCACTACACGCTGCAGCACCTTAATTTACCGTAACCTGTCTTAAATATGTTTGCTTATTTATCTATTTACTTTTAACTTATCTACTTATTTATTTCTTTCATTATCATATGTATGCATCCTCATGCTGTCTCTTTGGATAAATATTCTTGCATATTTATTTATTTACATATCTTATTTGTCAGCTTATCTGTTTCATTGCCATATATATGTATGTATGTATGTATGGTATATAGTCATGTGTACAGTATGGTGTGCATCATATGCTGCTACCCGATGAAATTTCCCCCTAAGATTTAAAACATTTAATTGATTCATTCAGTCATTCGCTCATTCAAATGTTCACTTCAGCATTCAGTGGTGTGTAATGGCTTATGCCAAGACTGCAGGTTCCTCTGACTCCTGAGGTGTACAACTTGGCCCAGGACCACTGTGCTGTACAAAGGGTGTTGTACTTCCTGAGGGATGACAGTACTGGCATTTCTCACATGGGCCCTGCCTTTCAGAGCTCTCCCTGAAAGACCTGGATGTCATAACCATACCCAGCAAGGATGTGGTCATGGTGCATGAGCCCAAGCAGAAGGTGGACCTGACGCGCTACCTGGAGAACCAGACCTTCCGCTTTGACTACGCCTTTGATGACAGCACTACTAATGAAATGGTTTACAGGTGGGCTTTTTTTGTACAGGCATTTTCTCCATTCTCTCCATCTGTGGTCTCTGGCTGCAGCGCCACCTTACTGATAGAGCTGCTGCCCCGATTGCTCTGCAGGTTCACAGCCAGGCCTCTGGTGGAGACCATCTTTGAACGGGGAATGGCCACATGCTTTGCCTATGGACAAACAGGAAGTGGGAAAACACATGTGAGTGACTGATAGACATGTCATCTCTTTCCTTGTTTAATTAAAATTCTAGTAGAGGAGTCCACTAAAACTGCTGTGCTGTTACTTAGGCAATGATAAGGATATATTGCAGTATTGTAATATTTCCATGTGTAGAATGCAGAATCAAAAATAATACTAATGTAAAAGTACTGTTACTTTAAAAATACTAGTGTGCAAACATTTGTTATAGCATTGTAAGAGAACATTTATCATAACACTACCTGTCTGCAGTACTTTTAGCAAATGGAAATAGATACACACACACACACACACACACACACACACACACACACACACATTTTCAGAACCGCTTGTCCCATATAGGGTCGCAGGGAACCGGAGCCAACCCGGTAACACAGGGCGTAAGGCCGGAGGGGGAGGGGACACACCCAGGACGGGACGCCAGTCCGTCGCAAGGCACCCCAAGCGGGACTCGAACCCCAGACCCACCCGGGAGCAGGACCCGGTCCAACCCACTGCGCCACCGCGCCCCCAATTAGGAATAGATAATTCACTAAAATTAAATTAAATTAAATGTATTGCGAGTGAGAAGCGCTGTTGTTTCACAGTGCCTGGGTGATGCGAGAGGACGTGGGTTCGATCCCTCACTCTGTGTGGAGTTTGAATGTTCTCCCCGTGTCTCTATGGGTTTCCTCCGGGTGCTCCGGTTTCCTCCCACAGTCAAAAGACATGCTGTACAGGTTCACCCATAGTGTGTGAGTGACAGGGAGAGTGTGTTCCACTGATGTATGGATGAGTGACCCATTGTAAGTAGTGTATCTAGCAGTGCTTATAAGTCACCTTGATGAATAAGGTGTGTGGGCTGATAACACTACATAGTATCCATTGGAAGTCGCTTTGGTGAAAAATGTCTGCTAAATAAATCAACGTAAATGTATTGATAAGTATTTATTTATATTAAATATAACTCTCTATTAGTATTTAAAAACAAACTAAAATACTTCAGACCAATATAGGCAGTCCCTGGATTATGAACGAGTTCCATTCCTAAGTCTGTCTTTAAGTCAATTTGTACTCAAGTCAGAACAGTTAGGTATGGTTGGTATCTAAAGTGTCAGTCAGTCAAATGTTTGTCTTAGTATATGGTATATAGTGTACCTTTCTATCCATAAAAAACATTAAAGAAATGCTTCCAGATACACTACACACATCTTTAACATAATACAGTAGTAATAATAATAACAACAACAATAATAAATGTAACTCTTCTTAATAGAGACACGAAAAGAGATAATAATAATAAATGTTACTACAGTATTTATATTGGAGAGAGAAAATTAAAAAAGCCAAATACAGTAACACACAAAAGATACTGTTAGCAGCAACGTAGTCCAATTGAAAAGAACAAAGTCTTTGTCCTACCTTAGGCCCACAAGACAGCGAACCACTGTAGATGTGCAATGTTTTGATGGGCGTTGCAAAGTAGCGCCCGTTTCTTATTATGGACCATTGTATGTAACTCAGATTTTTAAGTTGGGGGTGGTTTGTAACTACGGGTTGTACATAAGTTGGGTGTTTGTAACCCGGGGACTGCCTGTACTACTTGATTCGAATTTACTTAAGATGATTGTGTTAACCTGTATACATTTTAACCATTATTCTGAAATTGATAAAACAGGAACGACTTGCCAAATAACTTGGTTAAAAAACAAACCAGATCACTTAAAAAAATTCAGCTCTCACAATATGAAATGGACATGTTGATCTTTCATCAATATGTTCAATCAATCAATTAATGAATCAATCAATCAATGAATGAGCTTTATTGCCAAGTATGTTTACACATACAAGGAATTCTTCTTGGTGACAGGAACTTCCACAGCACAGACAGAATGACAATGACAAGACACATAATAAAAGTAGAGTGGGCTAATGAAAGATTAAAAAAAAAGAAAAAAGAGTATAAAGTACACAATATACAAAATAGACACTAGACATTATATGTGAATTATATCAATCAATATTTATGTTATTTTAGAATATAAAGATATTTAATCTCTGGTCAGCATTAAACTGATTTGTCTCACTGCATGGAGAAAGGCACATTGCTTAAATGTGGATTAGGCTATATGATATATCATAGTCTAATGATATGTGATTGTTAATGGATCACTGTGAAAAATTGATCTGACTAGCATCTGATAACCAGGATGAGGCAGTATCGCTGCTGCGATTTAATTGAAGACATTAATTCTGAATTTAAAAGTATCAAAAACATGACAGAGTACATTTTTAAGGAAAAAAGAAATTTAAAGAAAAAATGTATTCTGCAGAAGGGGGTGCGGTGGCGCAGTGGGTTGGACCGCAGTCCTGCTGTCTGGTGGGTCTGGGGTTCGAGTCCCGCTTGGGGTACCTTGCGACGGACTGGCGTCCCGTCCTGGGTGTGTCCCCTTCCCCCTCCGGCCTTACGCCCTGTGTTGCCGGGTAGGCTCTGGTTCCCCGTGACCCCGTAAGGGACAAGCGGTTCTGAAAGGGGGTGCGGTGGCGCAGTGGGTTGGACCGCAGTCCTGCTCTCCGGTGGGTCTGGGGTTCGAGTCCCGCTTGGGGTGCCTTGTGACGGACTGGCGTCCCGTCCTGGGTGTGTCCCCTCCCCCTCTGGCCTTACGCTCTGTGTTACCGGGTAGGCTCCGGTTCCCCGTGTCCCCGTATGGGACAAGCGGTTCTGAAAATGTGTGTGTGTGTGTGTGTATTCTGCAGAAATTTTAATGAGTACAAGTAATGGAATAAATGCAACACATTGCTACTCACTCACCTTGGCTGAATGCAGTGCATTTATATTGAAGGATTCCTAATTTTTATGTAAATACATCGGATGTGCTGCTATTTGTATTTTTACACTGCTCATGGACATAGTCACTATGTCACTTCACTGTCAGCTAACTGCAAAGTACACAAGGCCTTTGTTCAAAAACAAGTGGTTCTAACAGGCAGTTGCCATTGATAATGAGCAACCAGAGAAGTCGTAATTGACAGTCACCAGGCTGCTACACAGAGTAAATGTAGGGAACAGCGGACACCTACCCGAATAGACTCAAAAACATTTATTGCAGCAAAAGACTAGAGCTCTAAAACTTATTGAGGTGTGGTTTCTGGAAATATATCTGAGCTGTACATTTTTGTATTGTTGTTTGTTCACAGAGAGAAATAGATACAGGTAAGGAGTGTTGTAACAGAAAAATAAAATGTTAACATCATTTGCATAACCTAAACTTGATTTATTTTCTCCCATCATGGACATCTGTACATGTCACCATTTAACTTAATAAAGATTAAGCATTCCATTACCCAGCTGCTTTGGGAATTGCTTGCTGAAATTAATTCAACAAGTAAATAATGGTCCATTCATTAAATTAGCACTATGCCATTTTTTATGTTGCACAAACAAACAAAATATTTTTAAAATATGTCCGTGATATTTTCTTTAAACATTTTTTATGTCTCGGTTAGCTGCTTTGTCTTTCAGAAACACCATATTAAAGAAGAAAAACAAATGAAATCTGATCAGTAAATGACTGACTGGTACTGTATTATTGGTGCCCTCTGCTGAGGCCAAGTCTGTTCATCAACCTGAGCTGATCATCAACTTAATGCTGTCACTAAAGGGAGGATTGTATCTTGTTTGCTTTTTGTTAGTTTTAAAAATTGTGTGTTTTTAAACTCATTTGTCCAGTGCATATAGTTGGGATGGTTCTGAGCTTTATCCTGAAAACACTGGGCGTGAATAAATCAACACATTCTTGATAAGGTGCCAGTCCCATCACAGAGCAATCGATTACGTTTATTGAATTACACACACTGCAGACAATTTACAGTCACCAGTTCGACATGTCTAGGCACTGTGAGAAGAAATATCTGGAGCAGTCAGAGGAAGCCCTTGTGAATGTGAGAATGTGAAAAGGGGACAGCAGATAGCGTAGTAGTTAGGGCTGCTGCCTTTGTACCCAGAGGTTACAAATTTGAGTCTCACCTCCAGCTGTAGTACCCTTGAGCAAGATACTTAGCTTAAATGGGTATATAATTTTAAGTGGCTTAATGTTTTGAGTTGCTGTGGAGAAAAGCATCAGCTAAATTAATAAATGTCAATGAAAACACACTGAGCAAGGTTCAAACAGTCTAAAGTCTCTCTAAACCCCATAGTCCAGGAGCAATGAGACTCCAGCACTACACTTAATGTCATGCTTAATCTTGATATTACAGGCATCCCTTGATTTATTTTCAAGTCAGCGTCTATAAAAACATCTCATATAGCTCAATTACAAGCACTGAAAAAAATGTTTTATAATTTCTCATTTTCACTTAATAGAAAAAGCTTTTTTTGCGAACATTTGCAACCTGTGAAATAATTGTATGAAATCTATGTATCTAAAGGCTTAGGCAAGGGATGCCAGGATTTTTTTCACAGACTTTTGCTTTTTCAGACTATGGGAGGAGATTTTTCTGGGAAGAATCAAGACTGTTCAAAAGGAATCTATGCGCTGGCTGGTATGTGCCTTAAATCCGCTGGTCAGTCAGAGTCATTTATTTGTCATATGCACAGTTATACTGAGTACACTAGGCATTAAAATGCTTGTGACGAGGCTTATAGATGTGAACAGACGTGAACAAACACGTATTTAGACAAGGATGTGCTGATAAGTAAGGCAGCACAAATAAGTGTAAAAGGGCAGGTACAAATAAATACACACACACACACACACACACACACACATTTTCAGAACCGCTTGTCCCATACGGGGTCACGGGGAACCGGAGCCTACCCGGCAACACAGGGCGTAAGGCTGGAGGGGGAGGGGACACACCCAGGACGGGACGCCAGTCCGTCGCAAGGCACCCCAAGCGGGACTTGAACCCCAGACCCACTGGAGAGCAGGACTGTGGTCCAACCCACTGCGCCACCGCACCCCCCAAATAAATACAAGTACAATAAATACTAAATAAATAGTAAATAGTGAACACTGAGTAAAGTCCAGGGATCTGGAATAGAGGTAATAAAGTGTCGCAGTGCAGGACTACTTGCTGTTAAGTAGTCTGATGGCCCATAGGTAAAAGCTGTTTTTCAGTCTTCTCTTGAAACAGCTACAATGGAGGTGTCTGCCAGACGGCACTAGGTGGTATTGCTCGATAAAGATTCTGAGTTTCCTCTGTTTACTTAGTGTATCCTTTTCAACCTTTCTTCAGCTCAAGATGTTTTCCTCATGCTGAAGAAACCCAACTACAAAAAACTTGACCTTCAGGTCTATGCCACTTTCTTTGAAATCTACAGTGGGAAGGTAATTGAAGCAGATAAGTGTCATGCCAGCAGTGTACAAACTTTAAAATATGTGAAATTATTTCAAGTTCTTTTTGTGTCATGTCCATTTCTTTATTTAAATTTTTTTAGAGACTACTTTGCAAATCCAAATCAAAAATGCATTATAGCTGACAGCATACATGTGCAGGTTTAGGAATCTCTGGAAATGCTTGTCTCTGTAGCATGGCTCTTCTTGCCCTACCATTCAGGTGTTTGACCTGTTGAACCACAAGGCCAAGCTACGTGTGCTAGAAGATGGCAAGCAACAGGTTCAGGTGGTGGGGTTGCATGAGCATGAGGTCAAGTGCACTGAGGACGTGTTAAAGCTCATCAAAGTTGGGAATAGCTACAGGTATGATGAAATGTCGGAGTGGTTATCTAGGTCTCAGCATTTCTCCTGATTTTGGGAAGAAGCAGGAAGGATGGCTTGCAACAGTGTTTGAATGTTTATTTTTGGTATGTTGATGTTTGATGGAATTTCTTATAATGGAGTGGGATGGATATTGAAACAAAACTGCTGCACTTATGTTTATTTATTTGCTTGATTGCATTAAATTATAAACTATTGAAAATATCTCTGGTGATACATGAAGGACTTTACTGCAGCAAGGAGTATTCAGATTTTTGGAGCACTTCTAAGCTGCCTAAACACCTCTATTAAAGTTATATACATGAGATGACTGATGTGGTTTTTAACCGTGTTTCCTCCCTGTGTCTTTTGTCCTACCATGTAACTGCAGGATGTCTGGTCAGACCTCAGCCAATGCCCATTCGTCCCGTAGCCATGCTGTCTTCCAGATCATTCTGCAGAGGAAAGGGAAAATGCATGGGAAGTTCTCCCTCATTGACCTGGCAGGCAATGAGCGAGGAGCTGATACCATCAGTTCCAACAAGCAGACTCGCCTTGAGGGGGCTGAGATCAATAAAAGCCTACTAGCGCTCAAGGTTAGAGGTCAAAGGTCATTTATAGGCCTCAGAAGGTTTCATGTTTATTGATCTTCAGTTTTCTATGTAATACATGGCTTTGAAAGTTTATTAATGCAGTTGCAATGCCAGCCAACACCATCACAGGTTATCAGGAAGCAATATAGTCTTTGAGAAAACTGGATTATTTGTTTTGTAGGAGTGCATCAGGGCACTTGGACGCAACAAACCACATACACCATTCCGAGCCAGTAAGCTGACACAGGTCCTGAGGGATTCCTTCATTGGCGAAAACTCCAGAACATGCATGGTGAGTATTCAGGCTTGGTAGATCCTTTCTCTGCTAACATCTACATCTGCTTCATTACCATAGGATAAAGCTGAGCTAAGTGATTTAGTTACTGTACCATACCTGCCAGTCAGTTATTACGCATTTTTGCATATAATGACTGTAAATATGTAGAAATTTCAGTTTTTATATAAATGTTGTCTTCTGTTTTAACATTTTCTCATGGAATTAATACTAATCTCTTGCACAGATTGCTACCATCTCCCCTGGAATGATATCCTGTGAAAACACACTGAATACATTACGCTATGCTAACCGGTAGGCACTATGATGTAAAATGAGCTGTAAACAAAAAATAGCTGAATTCACAAGAGCTATCTGTAGCCCATTAGAGTTTAAGTTATGGATCATATAATCTAATTTTAGAAAAGGAACATTCATAATTTTTGTTGCATATTCATATCTCTGGTGCTAATGGTGTTTATTGATCATATATCCTCAAATAGCTTAAAGGATCCAACTGTACAAGAAGACAGGGTAGTGTAATAAATTTGAAAAGTGCTTATGGGAATGAATTGTCTTTTTATTTTCATCTCCACTCTCATCCATCCCTTTTGTACCAGTCACACAGTAGCTGTCATATCCTTTTCTACCTATGTCTCACTGAAGATTTTTGGATCACCTTTTCTGTGTTTGTCAGCTCCCTAATGTCAAACAGAGCTTTTGTTTTGATTCACACCATGCCATTGTTTTGCTGTGTTAAGGGACACCTCCCACAGTAACTTGTCTCTGGTTTCAGACATCATTACTGGTCTCAACTATGAAACCAAAGTCATTTCACTGCTCAGCTGAAGTGCTCTGTTTCAGGGCAGCTGCTTGCAGTTTGATTGGGTCAGGGTTAATAATTCAAGGATATTAATAATTAAAAGTTAAGTTCCCAAGAAACAATTACTGGTTGCAAGGAAACAATACTGAAATGTATTTTGACAGACTTAAAAAGTTAAGTGCCCTTCTTTGGACTGGAGCCCTATTCAGTGTATACCTGCCTTATGCCTCTGCTTCCAGAATAGCCTCTGTGCACAAGAACTAAGGAGCACAATTGGTTTAATAACTGATATTTAACTGCCAGTTATACTTGGTGGGCATAGGTTTGAGTCTAGTTCATGGTGTGCAGCTCAGGGTGTGCAGAGTTTGCATCTTTCTCCTTGTCTTTGCATTCTGCAGACATGTATTAATGAAGGCATGGCGTAAGTTGTCCATTCCTTTCATGCCTGAAAAACCACGCAAGTTGTTTCTGAGAGATAGATTTGAGTGGCTGGCACTTCCACACAGTCAACTCAGTTCAACTCATGTGTGCTGTTTAGTTTTTATGCACAGGTTTTAAACTATCCAGAAAATAAAATATGGGAGCCTGTGAGTGGAGTCACCAGTATTTTGACTTGGTAGAAACTCAGACAGAACCTCACATGAATAGTGATATTCAGTTCATGTTTTGTGACTGCAGAGTGAAAGAGCTGACTGTGGACCTTGGTGCAGTGGACGGGCGCCCCAATATCCATGCAGTGGACCAACTGAACATGATGGAGGTGCAGTGGGGGGTGGGTTGCTGTTTTCAGAATGATGATATCAAACTGCTTTGTGAACAAAGTGTAAGGACATTGGTTGACCCTTGTTCCTCATAATTGAAGTTAACTCACTCAGTCACTCACCTAACTAACTAACTAACTAACTAACATGAAGTGCTTGTGGGAGTCAGGGTTGAGGTTGTCTGGAACCAGAGGCACAGTGTGTAAGGCCAAGGAGGGTACACTCTTGAAGGCACCCCAGTCTAGTGCAGGATAGCCGCATGCACAGAGTCACACTATGGGAAGATAGAGTCCTGCACAAAGAATGAGCTGGATTTGAACCTATGTCTCTATAGCCCAGCCATTATCTTACAGCACCTGGGTGTATGAGAGAATGTGGGATTTATGTGGAGTTTGAATGTTCTCCCTTGTCACAGTGTTTGTGTGTGTGAGTGACAGGGAGTAAGTGTGTTTCAGTGGTATACTCATTGTATAGTTACTCATTGATGAGTTACTCATTGCAGGTAGTATATCTAACATTGTAAGTAACCTTGGGTGAAAAGGTATAGGCTGATACTACTACATAGTGTTCATTGGAAGTTGCGTTGGAGAAAATTTGTCTACTATAGGAATAAATGTCAGCTGAAGTTGGTGGTGGATTGACATTACTCCTTGGTAGTGCTGTTAGTTTGGTACTTTGCTACTCATAGCTGGTACTGGCACAATAATTCATTTTTAATGAGTACAAGGACTGGTAGTAATTGGAACAAACTTCGGAAAGGATCTTAGAAGTTCTAGTCTATTATTTAGGAAGTACATTTATCAGTTCTTGGTATTATCTGTTCTCATTACCAGCATTCAAATATAGTATCAGTGCATCCCTAGCTTATGGCACCATAACTGTATATTGATCTATGTATTTGCTCATGTCTATATAATCTTTTTGGTGGAAAGTCTGGGGGTATTCATGTTTTCAGTGTGTAGTTGCTGGCCACTGCCCTCTCTGTGGAGGTGGGGATTATAGTATGTAAGGTGTTATATCTCTGGTTCTTCTGGTTCCTCTGGCAGGAGGAAGAGATCTCCCCTCAGCTCTTCACCTTCCATGAAGCAGTCTCTCAGCTGGTGGAGATGGAGGAGCAGGTTCTGGAGGATCACAGGGCAGTCTTTCAGGTGAACCCTGAACATGTTCTCACTATCATCTCTGGTTATCTAATAACCACTACATTATATAGATCTAAAATCTCTGCTTGTTAATTTACTGAGCTGGAAGCCTTCATAAATGGTACTCATTTACAGTGGTATGAAATAAATTTTCATTAGATTTTTTTTTTAAACAGTGAATCAGGGTTATTCAAAGCAAGGTCAAGAGTGATTTGTCTCTCCACAGTTACAAAATGAATGATTCTGATGTGTTTCATACTCAGGAGTCAATCCGGTGGCTGGAGGATGAAAAGGTGCTACTGGAAATGACTGAAGAGGTTGATTACGATGTGGATTCTTACGCCACTCAACTAGAACATATTTTGAACCAAAAAATTGAGATCTTGACCGGTCTAAGAGGTATTTCTCTAAAAACAAACTATGAGGTACACATCTGTCAAAAATGTCAGATATAATCAGTCAGATATAATCAGCTTAAAACCACAGCTAAACATTTATGTGGTAAGAGGTTGCTGTTTTCCACGTGCTGGTTTCAGGAGGGTAAAACAAAGTCAGGCAAATCAAAATTCAGTTTAGTCCAATTAAATGTATATCTATGCAGCTTTCCCTCAACAAGGTGACAAAAGCACAGAATGAGAGAATGCAGTTTATACATAAAAGATGACAATAAAAATGGAGAAAAGAGAGTATGTAAGCCACTTTGGGTGAAAGAAAATGCCAAGTACTTTTTCGGTCCAGGAGAGACAAATTTTAGAAAGTAAAGTGGTGAATATATGTTTCATAAGTTGCCAATGAGTTGGAAGTCTTCAGTGTACATTGACTTTTCTGTACAAACGGAGCCGTTTTGTTCCCTTCCTTTTCAACAGACGAGGTGAAGTTATTCTGCTCTGCACTTCAGGAAGAGGAACAGGCCAGTAAACAAATCAACCCCAAGCGGTCACGTGCCGTCTAAAGCTGAATGTCTGTGTCTGGTAAAGGCACATATATAGAAAACATGTCCGTTGAATGCTTAGTATGATTCATCCTAACTGGTTGTAAAGACAGTGCTGTCCAGAAATGAAAGAAAATGTAATGTCCCTCCAGACAACTTCTGGGGTTCTTCTGAGAAAAAGGCTGTTGTTAAAAACTGGTATTCCGTCTGGGCTATAGGTAGCGTATTGTGTTTAAAATAGCACTTTACAATGCATGTTTGAATCCTACATCCTGCGTTGTGACTTGGATAATGTACTTACCCGGAATTGCTTTAGTTGAGAAATGAAGTTCTCAGCTACTACATGAAGGGGGTAAATATTGGTAAGTTGTTTTGGAACAAAATGTCACCTGAATTAAAGAGTGGAACTACTTTTTAAACTCCTTTCTTTTAATGCGTTTCTTCCGATCTTACTTTTTTGACAAGATGTGAAAAGAATAAAAACTGCACCTTCTATGGTATTCTCACTGCAGATTCTCTGCCATGGTTGCATTCAAGCAGTTCCCAAATAAAAGTTTGTTCTTCTGTCTGGTTAACATTTTGTATGTATACTTATTTTTTTCTATTTACAACAGAGTGTAAATAAGAAAGGCCAATAAAGAAAACCTATTCAGAGCTGGACCAGGGTGTTGGTGCCCATCTTTGGCTATGTGATCCTATGTTTTTACTCCACACATATGAAATTCACTAATGCTCAATACAATGATAATACACAAAACCATAAAACAAAGCTTGGAAAAACAATTTAAGTTGTCTACACCTGAAGGTAAATAACATACATACAACTGGGCTATGGCTTCAAGTCAGATGTATTACATGGAGGTGGAGGCAGACAGGTGGCATTTCACTGCTGGCTCAAAACTGGTAGCTGTAGAAGCTACAGGATCATGTACAGATTATTCACCTTCTGGTTGCTTCTTTTACACTTTCTTCAATCTTTCAAAAGTTAAGGCAGGTCATACTCGCATACTCCCTGTTGCTAAACTCACAAAGAAACCAAACTCAGCTTTTAACATTTATCAGCAAGTCCAAAGTGTTTAATCACACTCATAACATGAAACCTATACACAAGCCCCAAATGTCCATTCTTTACAAAGAATTTAATTTGTGTTTATTGGCCACACGTGGCACTCATTGTCTCCTGCCAAGCTTTTACATAGGATTTTGTCTGAGATGGGGCAAGCATTCCAAGATGTCATAGACCTATGACTTGGGTATGTGCGGGGAGGAGTAGGCTCTGCAGTGCTGCTGCTACACCATGAGGGCTAAGTGTCATCCCCTTGGATGAATGGCAAAATCCCTGCTCTGTTGACACACACAATTAAGACACAGGAAAGATATTCAATTGGTCTTTAACTTTCAGCCACAAAGTAAGGAGCATATGGACCAACAGATAAAAATGTCAATACACATTTATGTAACTGAATGGGTAAAATAACAGATCATTCTCAACACTCCACAAAACTAGATTCATTTGGCACCTTGAATGATTGTTGAACTATGAAGAATAGGAGCAGCAGTGTCTGCCTTCTGTATGTTAATATAGAGGGTATTAAATGTTCAAAGGGATGAATGACAACGGCTACCTCTGCTTTTGTGGTTAGGGTCTGATGATCTGGCAATTTACTTCATTTCACATCTGTATTCCCACATTTAAAACCCAAGATAAACACAAAGAGTACTTAATTAAATACCAAATCAAACAGAAGCCCAAGAAAGTCTGGTGGCGAACTGAAAGGACATTTAGTGACACGACTTTATACTTTGGAATTGGGCCATGAACCCAGAGGAAAGGCAGGTTGGAGAACTTTCTGCATTCAAACTGAACAAATGTTGAAAACATCAGAACTTGTGATGACCCCCATCTTGTCTACTTGACATATCTACATTACTTTACATATGTTATTTCATTTACCAGACACTTTTCCCCAAAGAGACTTCTAATGAACATTTTGTAGTAGCAGCAGCCCTCACCTTATTCACTCAAGGTGATTTACAGTGCTACATATACCATCTACAATGGGTCACTCATCAGATCTATTCATCTTTCGTTAAAAATATCAAATTCCATTGTCAACATCAAGGTCATTGTTCAAAAGAAGGCTTTCCTAACTTACCTGGAACACTCAATAAGTTCCTAAGACTGGGCACTGTGTAATGCTCACGAGCTCTTTTAACAAGAGCTTGCTAATACAGCAGCCAATCTCGGAACTTGGCAGCACATATTACAGCTTTATGGTTACAGTGCTTGTGGACTACTGAAGAATTGCCGTCCCTGTCTTCAAACACAGCTATTGTTCCCATGACCGTACCCCATGGAGCAGGATCCCACACATTAATGAGGGCATTGCATCCCTTCGCCTACCTATACATACAGCACATGGGCTTTTTGAGTTGTGGAGAAATACTGTACAAGCCTCAGTCTCAGACAAAGGAATCAGCTCAGTTTTTCTGGACAGTTGCCCTCTGTAAGTAAACCCCTTCTGGGCTATTAGCCTAGAGCTTCATCTTTACTTTTTATATTTGCAGACTAAGAATTCATAGGCTTTACTAAAACAACCAATAATGTGAACAGACATACTGCAGGGGGCAATTTGGCATAAATGGTTTCTTCATTTTCAATCCAGGCAAGGGTATACGGGTATACCTTACCACAGGTGAACAGTAAATCAAACACATATGAGTTGCTGAGTTCATCTGTAAGAACTCAGAGAAGGGCATACAGCTGCTCTACTGTGCTCGGTACAGGGGTCTCCCAGTCAATGTCCACATAATGCACTGGTGCATAACCATGACTCAGGCCATGTCTTGGCTTCGCTGTACTGTGTTTTCTGTTCCTTATGAAAAGTGAATCCCAGCAGAGTTGAAAGCGTGGAGTAGGCTGCAAATGAAAGATGAATCATTCATAAGACACAATTCATTCACAAGCAGGGACCCTGGCATCACAATCCAAAAAGCTAGCAGATAAAATAGGAATTAATTTACTTTCTTCATTGCAAACACCGTATTCATCATTGCTTTTAGCGGAGTGTAAAATGCAAACAGGCAGCTGAGAAAATTCAACAAAAACAAAACTTGATCCCTATTCCCAAGACCTACTGCAGAGTAAAGGCTGGAAAGTGGACTCAGATGTTTGAGATCACTTACACCATGAAGTCGTCTATGTCCATAGAGCGAGCTCTCTTCTCTATGAACCCAGCCTCTTGAAGAACACACTCAATTTTCTGTGCAATGCTGAAGTCCTGTGGAATTTCCTTTTGAAGGAAAGAAAAAAAAAAAAAAAAAGTCTTTTGCAGATGCACCACAAGCAGCAGCAACACAAGACAGCAACATGTACTCACAATGCCATGCACAGAGCAGTGAATCCTGTAGTTCTTCTCCAACAGCTGCTCCACAGCAGAAGACCTAAGACACAAAGAAACCAAAATAGTAATAATAAACAAAACTTCATTTTACCTTCAGCTCAAATAAAAAATGCCATGAGAAGAAAAATTTCATTTCAAAATACGAGCCTTGGTGACTTGAATCATCACACAAAGTGAGCAGCCCTCCCACCCCATGCAACAACAGATACAGTCGAGACTTTGCTTTGAGTACAATTTTCTCTGTGTAAAAAAAAAAAAAAAAAGAAAAAAAGGCAGGAATTTTTCATGTTTGATGAAAAGAAAAGAAAAGGAAAAAAAAAAAAGGCTGAACGCATTACGTTTTCCCTCCAGAAAAATAAACCGTAACAGCTTTTGTTACAAAAATTCTATTTTTCCTAAACAAATTACACTGGTCTGAGAACTGAGGAGGAGGGCTGCTTGGAGAGTTTTTTCAGTTCCATTGATGTTTTGCCAGGAAGGGCTATTTTGATTTAAAATAATACCCTCTTCTGGGGCAAAATCTGCTGGTCTGTGCCTGAATCCTACACATGTGGCCTCCTAGGCCCACAACTGGCCAAAAAAGCCTCTGTCTGAATAATTAGGATAAGTTTAAAGATGACTTACTTGAATGCAGAATTCAGCGTTTTATTCTTTCTCACAAATGCAATTCTGACAAGACCATCCCATTCCTGTAAAGGAAAAAAAAAACAATGTTCTGGAAAAATTTGTGATGTTTTTTAAAAAAAAAAAAAAAAAAACCACAAGTAAACATCTAGCACAACCACGCCAAGCAGGGGTGGATTGGCGCTGCAGGTGTGCATTTGTGGTTGGAGGAAGGTGACTTCGGTAAGAGGCCTAAGAATTCATCAAGGCAAAAAGAAGTGTTTGGGGGGACGAGGGCAGGGGCCCTGCATTGATCGCTACGACCTACGGAGCGGTTCAAATAAGTCGGGTGAAGTCCAGGGGCAGGTTGCACACCAAAGACCACAGGACATCAATACCTCTGTCTTAGAGGAGGCAAGGCCAAACATGGATGCACAAGGCAGCATCGATCATGGGGAGGATGCGGGGCAGATGATATCAAGACGGGCAGGGAAGGAAAGGGGTAGAAAACTTAAGGTGAGATGGCCAGGTGCCACTGACTGTAAGGAGTGGACCTCTGTTAACAATGATTTGAGAGGGATTTTAAATGGTTTGAAGGGTACGGCTGAGTCCAAGTTAAACCAGTTGGGTGAGATTATATATGACTATGGGGAGAAGAGATTTGGGGTGTTTGAGAAGAAGCATAAAGGTGAGCAGAGTAGGTTAAAGTCAAGAAGGCAGATGGAAATTGAGAGGTTGGTAAAGGAAAGAAGACATCTAAAAAAGCTTTGGAAACGAGCAGATGAGGAAGGTAGAAGTGGTATTAATATCTTGCAGGAAGAATTGAAACGTAGATTGGTAGTGTTGAGGAGAGCGGAAAAGCTTAGATTGAGGAGAAAGAAGAAGGAACAGGCTAGGGTGGCATTCTTTAAGGACCCATTTAAATTTGTGAAGTCCTTGCTTGAGCAAGAGAAGTCTGGGTGTTTAGATGTTCCAAGAAGGGAGTTGGAGAGCTATCTGCGGGGAATGCACACCGATGGTGAAAGTGAGAGGGTTTTTGAGGTACCTGCAGACATTCCTCCACTAGGGGAGATTGTGGTACAAATGGATGTGTGTCCTCCAAGGTTGAAAGAAGTACAAGAGGTGGTACGGCGTGCAAGGGCAGCATCTGCTCCAGGACCCAATGGGGTTCCTTACCGGGTGTACAAAGGTGCCCCAGACGTCTTAAAGTTTTTGTGGAAGCAGATGGTGGTCGTATGGAAAAAAGGTATTATTCCAAAGGAATGGCGGCGAGCAGGAGGAGTGTTTATACCCAAAGAGAAAGATGCGGTGGATATAGGGCAGTTCAGGCCAATATGCCTTCTTAACGTTGAAGGGAAAATATTTTTCACTGTTGTGGCACAGAGGTTATCTGCATATTTGTTGGTCAACAATTTAATTGACACCTCTGTGCAGAAGGCAGGAATTTCGGGTTTTTCAGGTTGTTTAGAGCATTGCAGTATGATTTGGCATCAGATAAAGGAGGCCAAGATGGATGGTAAAGACCTCCATGTGATCTTCTTGGACTTGGCAAATGCCTTTGGCTCAGTGCCGCATGTTTTGTTGTGGAGGGCATTTGATTTCTTTAAAGTTCCAGAGTGTATTACAAGACTGGTTAAGGTGTATTTTGAAGACATTAAGTTTTATTTCTGTACCAAGCAATACACCACATCTTGGCAGCGGCTGGGAATTGGTATAATGGCCGGATGCACAATCTCGCCTTTGGCTTTTACCATGGCTATGGAGGTGTTAATAAGGGCGTCGAGATGGGTGGTTGGGAGTATGAGGCTGAAGGATGGTCCTCACCTTCCACCAATCAGAGCGTATATGGATGATATGACTCTGCTTACTACTACTGTCCCATGTACTCGTCGTTTATTAACGAAGTTGAATGGAAATCTAAAACTGGCCGGATTGAAAATTAAACCTAGTAAGTGTAGGAGTTTGTCGGTAGTTAAAGGAAAGTTATCACGGGAGAATTTCCAGATTGATGGGGAAAAGATTCCGTCAGTGGCTGAAAGGCCAATTAAGAGCTTGGGTCGCTGGTATGATTCCTCATTTAGCGATAAGGAGCAGGTCAAAAGATTAAGGGAGGATGTTGTACTGGCAATTAATAGGATTGATAAATCCTTTTTGCCAGGGAAGCTGAAGGTTTGGTGCCTTCAGTTTGGTTTATTGCCTCGTATTAGATGGCCGCTAACTATATACGAGGTCTGTATGTCAGAGGTTGAAAGGCTGGAAAGGGTTATGAGCAAAACTATTAGGAGATGGTTGGGGGTTCCTCATTGTTTGAGCAGTGTGGCTCTGTATGGAAATGGGGTTTTGGAACTACCACTGACTAGCCTCGTGGAAGAATTTAAGTGTGCCAAGGTTGGTTTGGAATTAACATTGTCAAACTCAAGAGACCCAGTGGTGAGATCGGTTCCTGTAAGTTTAAAAAAAGGACGTAAGTGGGATCCACGGGAAGCTGTTGCGCAAGCGCAGACAGCGCTTGAGCACAGAGATGTGGTTGGTCAGGTGCAGGTAGGTAGGGCGGGGCTCGGTGCCGGCGATCGAATAAAGCTGTGGAGTAAAGCTAAGTTACCGGAGAGGAGGAAGATGGTGATTGGTTTTATTCGCGAACAGGAAGAGGAGGCAAGGCGGGTAACTGCGACGTCACATGGTGTGCAAGGGCGATGTTTGGCTTGGGAGCATGTGGAGAAGCGGAAGATCAGCTGGCGTGATCTGTGGGCGATGGACGCCGGTCGTATTAAGTTTCTCATCGGAGCCACCTACGATGTTCTCCCTACTCCGCAGAATCTTAATCGCTGGGTAGGTACAGAGCCGACTTGCAGCTTGTGCGGTGGTGTAGCCTCTTTGAGGCACATTCTATCTGCATGTAAGGTTAGTTTATCTCAGGGAAGATATACTTGGAGGCATAATGAAGTGTTAAGATCCTTGGCATGCTTGTTGGAGAACAAGCGGGTTGAAGTTAATTCACTCCCGCAGTATGGAAGAAATAAGCTTATTTCTTTCGTGCGGGAGGGGGAGAGTGTTATAAGTCACGCGCGTGGTCGTGGTGATACGAGTTTTAAATGGGGTGAAGTGCGTGACTGGAAGTTGTTGGCGGACGTGGGAAAACAACTGCAGATGCCGCAGTGCATTGCGATCACGGCGTTGAGACCCGATATTGTGCTGTACTCCGAGGGCGCACGGATAGTGTACTTCATTGAATTAACTATACCTTTCGAAGACTCATTGGAAGATGCCTTTGAGAGGAAGAAATTGAAGTACACTGAGTTGGCTGGTGAGGTGAGGGAGCGAGGCTGGCAGTGCGTTATTAGACCAGTGGAGATCGGTACTAGAGGGTTTGTTGCAAAATCAACCACGTCGCTGCTGTTGGAGTTTGGTTTTAGGGGTCAGTCGTTAAGAGCAGCCATTAAAGGCTTGTCAGAGGTAGCAGAAAGATCTAGTCAGTGGTTGTGGATGAGAAGGCACCAGGGTGCTTGGGGGAAGCACACTTGAGTGGGGAGTACTCACCTAGGTGAACATCAATGGTTTGAGTTTTGTTGTCACCTCCATATGCTGGTATGGTGTATTGGTTGGTTTTTTTTGGTGGGTGGAGTCGCTGGGATGGCACTGTGGGCATGGAGGGGGGTGGGTCTGGGACGCCAGATCTCGCTGTTGAGCCTTCTGGAGGTGTAGTGGGCTCAATTCAATGAAACATCAATGAAGGAAGGTGCCCACTTGACAACCCCAACGAAGTGCACACGGTGGCTCCCGGCAAGGAGGATGGTGTTTGCCCATGATATTTTTTTGTGAAGGGAATTGGTTGGTTTTGGGAGGGATGGTATATTGTGGCATGGTTGGTTTGTCTAGCCCCCTTGGTTTTTGGCACGAGGGGTTGAATATCTTTCCCTGTGTATTATTGTATGTTACCCTGTATAAATTCTACAGTGCCCGTATCACCGATAAAGTGATTCGAACTCACCTGGAAGTTGATTGATGGTGGAGGATTCTTGGGCTCTATTCTGACAACACTTGACTCAACTTTTGGTGGAGGTCTGAAGTTATTTTTTCCCACCTATTACAAACATGGTGTAAAAATTTATTGAATTTGGAAAAGAAATAAATAAGCAAAAAATATGATTTCCTTATCTACAGTTCTGAAATCAATCTGTCCTACTGTACAGCTGTTGATATCCACACACAGAATCTAACACCTTAGCCTGCGTATGTTGAATGAATGGGGTAGATTCTGAATAAGAGGTGTACTATGCTGCTTTAGTACTACTTAGTTCCTGGTACTCTTTAACTCTTCACAACCAATAGCAGCTTAACCTAATCACAGCGATTGAAATTAATCTCTCAACATATTACACACCCATGTCAAGGTTCTCCAGCATGCTGGTATTGAAAGTGTAAACAAACAGTAAACTGGTTAAACACCAAACTGTGCTTGATCGTATCCAGTTAAAAATGTCTTTTGACTTTCTGGACCACAATATCATAGTCCCCCTGACAACTTAGGACCAGGATGAAGAACCTGAGATCTGATTTATGGCGTCATGTCGAACTGACTGTCACTGGAGACGACTGACCTTCATGAGGTGGTCTACTCGAGCCAGCAGCTGGGTGTTAATGGACAGCCTGCAGTACAGTTTATCCCCTGGCTTAGCCACCAAGCGCAAGGCAAACTCCCTCTGGAACATCAACACTGCACACCTACCACCAAATCAAAAATGAGGAGTAATCATGACTTGAAGGTTCAGTGGAAAACAACATGGAACAAAAAACTTTAAGTTACTGTTGCTGGTGATACTTTATCTTACAAAAAGATTGATAATTACTGTAATGGTAATTATTTCATATTTAATTAGCCAAATAATTTCTCCAAACTGACTTAAAATGTTAGGTTGTATGCTGAGCTACTTACAAATACTTCCCCATTTATACAGCTGGGTAGCTTTTACAGGAGCAAGTTAAGGTAAGTACCTTGCTTAAGGGCATTACAGCAGAAGGTGGAATTAGAACCTGGGTCTTCTGATTGCAACGCAACAGCTCAAACCCCTATGCTACTTGTTGCCCTGTCGTATTTAAAACTATAATTTCGTTTCTTGTCCTGAAAGGGTTCACCAATTACTGTGCATCAAAATATTTCTTACCTGAAAAATGGCCTATGAAGTAGTAGCTTAAACACAAATGGCGAAGATATCTGTTGAAAATAACAAAATCCACAAGCATTAATGAATGTTTTCAAACATCACATTTATATTTTTAAAAATAAGAAAGGTTCCCTCAGCCCCAGCGAGGTCAATTATAGACTATACCTGATAGGGCAAGTTAGCCACACAGATATCAAAGAAGGGCAGCTCTGCCTTCAGAACATCCCCAACCAAGATCTGGAGTTTTGTTTGCAAAGGCCTGCAGCAAAACGTGTTCCGAGACAAGCCGTCAAATTCACACGGATCAGGCTACTCTCTCCACACTGGTAGAAATCCATCTTTTATAATACGTATAATTTCAGAACCTTTAAAAATAGCATAACTGCAAAGTCACAGGTTCAGTTTTCTATTAAAACACGTTAAAGCCACCCATTGCACGTCTGGATAGAAACACTGCAGTAGTACCTTGACATTTTTGTAAGTTCTGTAGTTAAGCAACAGTGGGACATAAACACAACACTAGTCACAAACTGCACAACATCCTTCCTCCAATCTAACTTGAAATTGTAATAAACTCACGTGCACTGGACTCTCTTCTGAAGTTCAGCCACAAGTCTGGTGTCCAGTTCACAAGCAACTACCTTAAGAAAAACAGATCAATGACCACCAGCTCCTTTGCGCCGATGCACAGTTTTAACAGCTTAATACCGCTTTGTTCACCTGTGTTACGACACAGTTTCAGCAGTCAGGGCTGTATATATATATATATATATATGTATATGTGTGTGTGTGTGGGACCAGCATTCCCATTCGTGAAAACGCCCACACTCCTTGTAGTTGACCTTCACAGGTGTCCACCATGAGGACGGAGCGATCCAGAACACCACCTGCCGCCGTCGTCCACAGGTCGTGTTGTGCTGCTGAAAGATGACATACCTTCTTTGCTTTCTCCAGCAGCTTCACTGTCATGTTGCCAGTACCAGGCCCAACTTCCAGAACCACATCAGTGGGCCTTAGAGCCGCCTTTGGAGAGACACAGGGATAGTTTTCACACAGCATACTTTAGTATATTAGTATATATTTTTAGTATATTGGGTTTCTAAACCTAGCATTACCTTCTCTATAATGCTGTTGACCACAAGAGGATTCTTGAGGATGTGCTGACCAACGCCGGTGTTGAACATAATTCCTAAAATAAAATTGTTACACAGAGACGACGATATTTATGGCAGTCCTTGTAATTTACTATTGATGTCAAGATAATAATGTTCTAGCCGAGATACATACACATACATACTGAGTTAAATGACAAGCTGCTTTGCCGCATTTTCTTGACTGCGAAATTTAAATTAAAACCAAACTGATACATACACAGTAACTTACTCTGCATGATGACGTCCACACTAGTCAACTCGCTAAACCATCTTAATCTTTAAAAGCTCGTCACAGTATTAATTAAGAGTTCAAACAGTCATTACCAACCTTGGCTTTTGACATCCTGGTGTTGTCTGCTTTTCTTTTCTGCTTTAACTTTGGGCATGTTCGTAACGTGCGATAATCCCTGAATTCAAAACTGTTTAACACATCCACATGTGCTCAGCCCAAATACTAAGCCCGAACAGGAAATACTACTTCAAACTGCATTGTGGGAAACGACGTATCGAAGACATGAGATAAAACGAAATCGTCTACAGCGATGCAGTAGCAGTACTTCAACTCCCAAAATGCAACACAAACCCATGGGTCATATCCATTCATCTTCCAGGTCATTCTACGCAAAACAGAGAAGTAAATGTCAGGTAGTAGAGAGAGCAGTGAAGAGGCTGTGGAAACTTATACTTCTTGCTCATAACGATTTTGAAGCATTTATGGCATTATAATTTCTCATTCCTACTAAATGGAGCAATTTTCACAATATGTAGAAGGGGTGTAAAAGTTCTAGTGTGGTGTGTGTGTCAAATTGCGTGTAACTCCGAACTAAAAAAAAAAAAAAAAAATCAGAATTTATATTTAAAAAGAATAAAGTTGATGTGTACATGATACAGTCCCCTTTTCCATGTGTGAAATCAGTGTATGTTTAAATGTAGAAGTTAAGTAAATTTTTAAATTAGAGGTCCGTGGTTTTCATTCCATCATTGAATCGACATTCAACGCTGGACATCCGTTCAGGTCACAGAACTTGACGACTTTCAAAACGATTCACTTTCGACACATTAAGTTACGTTCAGCACTCTTCTGTGCTACTACTAGGTTAAGTGACGCTTCTGATGTTCAGTAAATCATGAGTTTATAAGAAAGGTTCTGGAGAATGATTTAGCGCTCTGAAAACACAACACATAGCGTGGACACGGAGATAAATAATAAACTCGTAACCAAGAGGGTCTCTGTTGTATCAGTTAAAAACAATACGAACTGCTTCGGCAAAATATTCAGATGTATAAAGGTATAAACGTATAAATTAGCTAATTAGCTGCTGTGTAGATGGATACATTATAAAGTTGCTTATTGAACACTCAAGTCTCCTTGCTTGGACAACAGACAGAGTCGGCTAAATAAGAGCAAAATAACTTGGTATTGAGTGACAAGTTTGTGCGCCGGTGCGTTCTCCGGATTTCAAGCTGTAACAAACATGGCATCACACAGTTTGATTAATTTGAAAGCGTACACAGTTCCGCTTTTGGTAGAGTAAAGGAACGGCACTACATCAGAATCAAGAGTTTTATTGCATCGGCCAGTCAGTGTGCTGTGGTTCTAGGTGCCTCCGCTATTTACAGGCAAACAAAAAGCTGACGCGGAACTGCAGAATGAATAAACATATTTATAGAGTATGCAAACACAAGAGTACACAGTAGTAGTATAAACAGAAAAAATGTAAAGAAGTAGGTAAGTAAATTACGAAAGTAATGGGATTTGTTGCACTGACAGGAAACCTAGGGGAGTGTTAACTGTTCATGAGCGACAACCTGAGGGAAAACTGTTTTGTATCTGATGTTTCTGGCGGACACTACAGAGCTCTGTAACGCCTGCCAGAGGAGAAGGGTAAAAAGTTTGTGTCCGGCCGGGCTGTGTGAGATCAGTGACGATTTTGCTCGCCCGCTTCCTCATTGAGTCATTCTGGACTTGTACAAAACCTGAAGGGTAGGCAGGGGTGCACCAGTGATCCTCCGTCTTGACCATCCTTTGTAGCCTATTTCTGCCCGATTTGGTAGAATCGAATATACATGACGTGTGTTTAAGTTTCCTACGGTTACAGAGGCCTAAGAAACGGAGCAGGGAAACAACCTTTTCTCCTCTCTTTCATTTTCAGGAAAGCACGCGAGTTCCGCCGTGAGGTGGCGGTGGACGAGAGTCTCTGTACGCCTAGAACAAGGAAGAACTGCCCACTTTTCGTGACTCGGGGGCGAAAAAAAGTCTGCGGGAGTGGAGCAAGCGAAGCCTCCTGCCATCGAGTCGGCTGGGAAAAATGTCGATAAACTTGGTTAAACACGCGCCTCCGCACGACGAGCCGTCCGCGCTGCTGCGGCTCCTGTCTGCCGCCTTTTACGCCGCGAGCTCGTTCGTGATCGTCATCGTGAACAAGGTCGTGCTAACGTACTACAGGTGAGCTCGCCCGCGTGCGCGCGCCCGTCGCGTGCTGCTTCAGTGGCCGGGCGCCCTTTGCCGGTTGAACGTTGACGTTTTCTTATCCCACTTTTATTAAAGTGTGGAAGTTAAAAGAAACGTCTACAGCTGAAAAGTAGATAGTGAAGTTTTTCTAACACTTAAATTTTTCGTATACAGCACGTGTATATTATACGTAGTTAGAAAACACACACAGCTTGTTTTGTCATGGACACGAATGATTTAGTGCACAAATTCCAGTAGCTACTGAAGTGACATACAGTACAGTTCAGAAAAAGGTAAATAAAAAGCACCAGCCAGGTGATGAGCGACTAACTTACGAATGGTTCGAGAGCTCTGGAAAAACATGTTATGAAATGAGTCACTTTTTGACACCCCTTCTGTGTTGCGTAATACTCATGTCATGAATGTACTCTTTTAGGTTCCCCTCATATATGTTCCTTGGAATTGGTCAGGTAAGTTATCAATCATGTAAGTATATCTTTGTGTAAAAGGTAAACTAAAAAAAATTGTTAGATCAATCTGTTCTTGTTTGTAATTTGTCCCCCGTTACAGATGGCCACTACCATTATTATCCTCTATGCTGCCAAAATGAACCAAAATATTCATTTCCAGGATTTTGACAGAAGTATACTTTATAAAGTAGGTATCTGTGTGTTTACTTCCAGTTTGAAGAAACAAATGTCTTTCAGTTTTCGAAGTAAAGTATAGGTTATGTTTGTTATTCTTTCTGTTCTTTGAAATGATCTTTTTAACAGATCTTTCCGCTTCCTCTGCTGTATGTTGGAAATCACATCACAGGACTTGCAAGCACCAAGAAATTAAGGTACTATTGCTGCAACGAAATATGAAACATTGCTGAAAATACAGTCACATGCTTCTAACACCCTCGTACTGTTCTTCACAGTTTACCGATGTTTACTGTTCTGAGAAAATTCACAATACTGATGACAATGATCCTGGAGTCAAGGATACTAAGGTACTTTAGCTTTAGACAGTGCTTAGTGTTAATTCTTTTAAAACGCCCTATAATACTGACTCAAGTTTTCATTCTAGGAAATCATTTTCAGTTAATCTCATATGCAGTGTGTTGGCCATTGTGTTTGGAGCTCTGGTAGCAGCCAGGTAAATTCATCCCCTTAATTCCTTTTGGTTTTGTCAACATGTTCAAATGAATACACAGATTTTCTGCTGTCATTCATTTTTAGCAGCATTTCCATGGATAGTAACACATTTTCATGCTCATTATTGACATGGTCAAGAAATATATATATTTAAATTTAAAAATATATATTTATAAATATAAATTTATAAATATATATATTTTATATATATATAAAATATATGGGAATTAGGGCTTATGTAAAAACCAAGATGGAAAACAAAGTCCTGTTTTGTAGCTCTGACCTGGCCTTTGACCTAGAGGGATACACTTTTATCCTTCTGAATGATGTGTGTACTGCAGCCAGTGGCGTTTACACTAAGAAGAAAGTTGGTGTTGAGGTGACTGGTCTCCCCTTTCACTGACTGTCTCTTTTCTCTATTTGGTTCTTTCTGATGCATATCCTAACATCACTTGATGGCCCTCACAATGTACATTTGATTTCCTTCTCACAGGCCAAATAGTTGTAGGCTGAAGTTTTAATATTACCCTGGTCATTGCATGTTTCTGCATTTCAAACTATTAGACCTGCTTGCAAATGTACATTATTCATTTAAACTTTCTTTGGCCTTTCTGTTAATTTCTTAAACACACTACCTAAATTTACTGGTTGCTGAGACATTGCTTTTTGCTTCTGTGTAAGATTTTGAATTTTTCTAAAGAGCCTTTTTTCTTTTAAAGGGTCTTGGAAAATATGGAGTGCTCTTCTACAATGCATGCATCATAGTTATTCCCACACTTCTTGCAAGCTCGTACACTGGTGATTTGAAGAAGGTAATTTTGTATGTGGAATGGTGAGCAGGAGCAGAGTGAAGGAATCTGTCAACTCCAGGGCTGGAGCATGGAATCTTTCACTATGTCTGTCTGTTGGTGTGTATAGTCTGGGTTCCTTCTACATTCTGAAACCAGGAGGAATTGTTTATGTTAGGTGATGTAGAGTGTGTGATCATGTTCATTTAATTGGCTGACTTTCTGGTGTTTCTGCCAGGATTTACCCTTTCTTGTGCCTTCTTCTTCCTAGGATTGTCACAGTCTAACCAGAACCCTACATGCATTATTGACAGTGGATTATTTTTTTGTTTTTCTTTTACCTTCTTAACAGGTCATCTCTTTTGAGCTCTGGCTGTCGTTTGCATTCACGTTCTACTTTCTCATCTCTTGCATAATGGGGTAAGGTCCTGCACCACATTTTGAAGTTTCCCGTGTTTTGATCTACCTCACTTTTTGTAGTGCAGGGAGTAAACTCCAGCTGTGTTCTTTTCAGATTCATTTTGATGTATTCCATTGTACTGTGCAGCCATTACAACTCAGCACTTACCACCACAGTCATAGGGGCCATAAAGGTAAATATTTGCGATTTTAGTAAACATTTAAATGTGGATATGGTGGGGAAAAAAAGTTCAGATGATTTGGCTTTTTCCTAGACTGATTTTTTCAAAATGATTTTCCACTTCCTTCCCCAGAAACAACTCCGACCTCCAGTCCTCTTTTATCCACCTAAATTGTTTTCTTGTAAAATGTATTACTTCTATTCTTTCCTTATATCTTAGTCATTCTATGTGTTCACACTAAAGTGTGCCACAGAATGATTGTCTTTATTTGTTCAACAGTTTAATTGGAAATTGTACAAAACTTATGTCAGTCTGTCATTTCTGTTCCTTTTTCAGAATGTAGCAGTTGCCTACATTGGCATGTTTGTGGGTGGAGATTATATTTTTTCCTGGATAAACTTTATAGGATTAAATATTTGGTAAGTAAGAGTGATTTGCATTTCCCTGATATTTCTCAGCAGTTTTATTTAATACACAGCTTACTACCACTGCTGGTTAATACCTTCCTTTAATGAAATCAAACAATTTTTAAGCAGAATTTTGTGCAGATGTGGCAGTATATCCAGTCTAATTTTCACATAACTGTCTATGATGGATATTTGAAGCTTTATATGTTATGAAAATGGCATGTTTGTGGAGTCTGCCCTGTTATAAATTTTCAAGTTATTGTCACTCTTTTTTTGGTTCCCCCAGCATGCTGGGTGGCCTTGTGTATTCCTACCTGACGTTCCGAAGTAGCTCAGCTGCTGAGAAGTGTGATGAAAGGGGAGCTCAAGCATACAAGAACATAGAGAGCCCAGCAGAGCCCAATGAGCAACAAGAGAAGCAGCTGGTAGTGGTGTAAGGCTGGCATGCCAAGGGCACAGGTTACCTTGCTGGACTTCAGGTGGCAGCGTTTCATATTGGGACGCAGCATAGAAATGTAGATTTTTTTAAAAATTATTATAGTCTGATTTAATGTTTTATATTTTTTTTCTATATTTAGGTAATTTATTATTTGGTAAATTTTTTAAGGTTCATGCTAATTTATTGTTGGGCTGTGTATGTATAAACAAGATAAAAGATTTAAAGGTTCAAGTGTTCATGTGAAGCTATATAAGGCAAGGAACACTTTCCTTGTGTCTTACGTTTGGGCTGAGATAATGACAGCTCTGAATACCTTTTATGCCACGTTGTCTTAACCCTTCTTATGAAGGTAATACATTCCTAAAACCCCTTTGTAAGGTGAATTCTCATAACTCATGTAATTATTAGTTGAGCCCCCAAACCAACACCTATTTATGATAAAATATCACCATTGACACAGTTGCTTCAATATTTAATATTAGCAGTCATAACACAAGGCAGTTTCTTTTCATTATTTACATTTATTCATTTATCGGAAGCTTTTCTCCAAAGCAACTTGTATACCCATTTGCAGAGTTGGGAAATTTTACTGGAACCATCTTAAGGCAAGTACTTTGCTTTAGGGTACTAAAGTAACACTGTTTCTACATTCAGTTGCCCTTCAAAATGTGCAAGCATTTACATTTATTAAGCTGAAGTAGGGGTATTAAATGAAATACCTTGTGAAGTCAAATTCTTGGAGCTCAAATAGGTACATCTCAGGGGGTGATTGTATATAATGTTGTGTTAATCACAAGAAGTAATTTCACATAGGAACCCTTTGTAATATTGCTGTTATCTAGTCATTCATAAGTCTTATATGGAGTAAAATTTAAAACAGCATTTTCTAATTTTCAGTTATGTAGGCAACGGCAGTAGGTAGTACTACATACTGAATTTCAAAGGACTGCTTTTGTGACCCTTCTCTTTTGTTAGGGAACTAATTACATTTATTTATTTAAGAGATGTTTTTCTCCAAAGAAACTTCCAGTGGATACTATAGTGTTATGAGCCCGCACACCTTATTCACCAAGGCGACTTACACTGCTAGAATAGACTATTTATTCTGGGTCACTCATCCATACGTCAGTGGAGCACACTCTCTCTCACACACTAGGGGGGAACCTGACCAGTGTGTCTTTGGACTGTGGAAGGAGACCCCACACAAACATGGCAAGAACGTGCAGACTCCACACAGACTGAGTGGGCAAATCAAACCCACATCCTCTCGCACCACCCAGGCGCTGAGAGCAACGGTACTTGCTGTGCCGCCTGAGTACTTCAGAAGTCAACATGAACAAACCCAGAGAACACACAATTCATACATAATGGTGGTTTATTGGATAATTATGACCAAAATACCAGAGCTATGGCCTGCCTGTGAGAAAATCCTGCTTAAACATTCATAATGGAATTCTATAAGCAAGCAAAAACATTTCCTAGCAAGGACAAAACAGACAACCTGAAGGAAAAAGCCAGTTTATTAGCCTTCTCAACAGCTAATGAAAACTAACAATAGTACTTATGTTATGAAATTTAAGTAGATGAACTGCCATTTTTTCAGAAATAATGATTAGAAATGGAGCAGGTGTATGCTGAAGTTCAGTTCATGTACTGATTACATTCTCTCCCCAGTTTTTACTTTTTTCTAGATAGGTCTTGGTATAGTGTATATGTAGTTACTGGGAGAGGCACAGAAAATATCACCCAAATACTAATACTTCAAACTACTGTATGATAAATGTTTTAGAAAGACTCTGGATACTGCAACAAGAAGCAACAGTGTCACTAAGCAGGGCAGTAGCCTAGGAGTAAAAGCTTTACATAACATCTTAAACATTTAGTGTTGCAAACTGAAAACAGTTCCAATCAATATCCTGAACACTGAACTTTTATCAAACTACACCCTTATTTTCAACCACATTCATAAACAATTGTTTTGCACAGAACCTGCACAATATACCAGGTAGCCGTGGTCAAATCATCTAATCAAGGCAAAACAGGAAAGAAAGCAATTCTGGGCAGCAGCAGTGCCCTGCTTCCAAGTTTCAAACACTTTTGAGATTATGAAAATATTGGGCAGTACAGAAAAGGTAGACAAGCACAGATAAGAGTTAAACTTTGGATCAAGCTTCATTTGCTCTTGCAAGGTTGGCCATGGCAAGAACATATCTACATCATGTCATATATAGATGAGCTAATTTGGCCTATTTTGTAATTGCTGACTAATAGGGACATGAAATCCAAATCAAGATTCCCCTCCAATTTAGAGTTGAGGAGCTTAAATTAACCAGAGCAGAGTTGCAGTGCTTATGAGACAAATATGATTAAGGTGCTCGCTCAGATCTCATAAAAGCTTTACAGTTTTCACTTATAAATCCCTATGCAAACTAAACCTATTTATAATTTAGAAATAAAAAAGTAGACATGGCCTCTGAGTCATAAATTAACAAATATCAGTATTTGATTTACAGAAAGGGGAGACATACAACACTGCAGATAAATGTGTCTATCACAAATTTATTGTGGCATCAAGGATGACCACAAAGTACATAATGTAGGTGATAGGTGAATCACTACAATTTTACCTTTGTCTATGTGAATTGCTGACTGAACAGGACATAAATGGATCACTTTAATTTTGGACATTACCCAAAGTGTTTTATAAGTAATGTATATAAAGTGAATGGTTTAACATTTTTAAATTCTCATACAAACTCCCCTGTCTAAGTAGGAAATGTGTTATGAATGCTTGTCATTCAACATTAATTCAGCTTTAAGTTAGCTTAATTCAAGCCTGTACGAACCAGTGCCTCTTTACCTGTTATTACCTGTATCCTGCATGCACCTTTTATTTCAGACCAGCAGAACTAAACCCTCATATGTTCACATACACACACAGAAAAACAAACACTACCAAAAAGTGCAAAAAACTAACCCCCCCCCACTCAACCCAGCTCTTACATCTCTTTAAAAGTCAAGAAACAACATTCTTCATATAATGAAATCTACAGTTTTAGCAGCCTAAAAATGTAAGCGCATTAAGGTGCTTTAGCTTGTACCCAAGTAGGTGTCTGCCAGTAGGCAAAGGGTCTTGTGGTGGAGCTATGAGGAAAGGTTGTTAGCCAACTGGATGAGTGCCAGGGCACCGTGAAGACGCTCCCTCTGCTCCTGGAGCCTCCGTCTTGCTGCCCCACTGCTGCCCTTCTCCTCTTCTGGGTCCTCTTCATCTGATGGCTCAAACTCAAGGGGGTCACGTTGCTCTTGATCCTCTGACCTAGTCTTCTCCAAGCCCGTCCCCTTCGGAGGCAGAATTCGCTGCTCCCTCATCTGCCAGTACCTGGGGCAGAAAACACCTGTTCAGCAGCCAACTTACATTTGGAGACATCAAATGTAACCAGACCAATGTATAGCTAAAACATAATGTCCAAGCTGACACAGGAGGTTTGCATATTGCTAAACTTCTACTCTGAGCAAGTGAGATCTCCAGCGAGGAGGCAGTTCTGCCATGTTTCACATGTGGTTCACCTGGCCAGCCACTCTGCCACTGCCTTGTTGTCCACAGGCTGACATTTCCCAGGCTCGCCCACTGGCTCCTCCCTCTTCAGGCGAGTGTATGGGTGCTTGGAACAGTGTCGGTTGGCATGGGTGAACCGACTCCCACAACCTTGGGAAAACGAGGACGAGCTCAAATGAGACCGAGCACCCTTACAACAATCACTTTTCTCCAAAGCAACATGCAATAATAAATACCTAGCTAACCCCTCTGTCCAAGGTGACTTAAAAATGCTTAATACACCACACTAAATTCCCTAGTCACCCATTTGTACAACTGACTAATCTCTCTTTCTCTCTCACTCACGCACACAGATTAGGCAATTTAAGAGCCACCAGTACACATCTTTGGAATGAAGGGAGACCAGAGAACCTAGAGGAAACAACCAAATGTGGGAAGAACATGCATTCACATTAATTTAGTTGACACTTCTCCAAAGCAAGCTGCAATGTTAATATAGCAACAATCATTTACACATTTGTACAGCTGGGTAATTATCTCACTCAAGGGTACAACAGCCAGAGCTGAGATTCAAATCTGCAACCTTTGGGTCCAAAGGCAGCAGCTCTAACCACTATGCAACCAGCTATCCCCATAAACTCATTAGACTGTGTTGGATTCAAATCCGCATCCAAGGAGCTGTGAGGTAGCAGCAATACCCTTAGTGCCACAATAGGCAAATGCAACCCCCCCCTTTTTAAAAAACACACACACACAAAAAAAACAAAATCCTGCTTTTCTGCAGTCAGACAAGTAAATATCTACCCATCTCCCCTTTCTCACCCTTTTCCGAGCAGACAAAAGGCTTTTCCCCTGTGTGCAACCGCTGGTGGGTCTTCAGCTGTCCACTTTGGACAAAAGCTTTTCCACAGTTGGGATAATCACAAAGGTAAGGCCTTTCACCTGAAATGCAGAAGAGGAGGATTTTAGGATCTGGAACGGCACTGGACCACCTGTACAGTTTTTCCCCTTTGTGCACGTATCACCACCTGTGTGGGTCCTCTTGTGGGCTTGCAGAGACTTCTCTCTTGGGAAAACTCGGTGGCAGACGTTGCAGCGGATTCGGCTGGACGAGTTCTCGCCTTCGCTGATCAGCTCCCGGACCGTTTCGGCTCGAGGGCGGCCTCGCCGGGTCCCATCCTGAAAAGAGAAAAACACCCCCTCAAAGTTCAGCCGCTTCAGTAGTAGAGGATTGCTGCACGAATGAAGTTGGGAGCCTTTATAAAACAAACCCAATGGAGGTCAAGAAATTAGGTGACGGCAATAGGACCGAGATACGTTCAACAGATTGTCAGTTTGTGTCACTGCAGTCAGCAGCTCTACTGCCTTCTATAGTTAGGCATGCATGCATGCAAACCAGAGACGCAAAGGTATGCTGTGGAGATCTCAGCACCATTTAGGATCACACCGACACAAAGTGTCCCCCTGGAGCAACAGCCGCTCACCGCCAGCAGAAAGGCTCACGATGACCGTATTTGTCCCGTTCTCCACCATCACTAACAACGGACGAGCTCGCTTCTACGGCTTTGCGATCACTAGCCTGGGCGAGGCGCTCTCACAGAGCAAGCGCTAAGGCAGGAGGGAGGAACAACATCCGGTGACTTTTGGCGCGCAGCTCCGACGTCACGCATGGCAGCAGCTGCCGCAGTCGGAAGTGGGAGTTTAAAATCCATCATGTCAGGGCAACTGTGAGCGCGCGCGTTTTTTTTTTTTTTTTCCCCCTGAGGTAATTTTCGGTCTATCCCAATATTGTTTCACCGCAATCACCAAAGAGAGAAAAAGAAAAAAAAAAAACAAAACAAAAACACACAACACCTTTTTTTCCCGCCCCCAAGCAATCCATTTTAACTATCGCCCTTTTCATTTTTGAAGTTGACAATCCATATAAGAACCCCGACAGACTAAATAGGGAAATTTAGAGTAAAAAATTTGTCCTGGAGTTTTCATGCCTCAGCCTTTATTCAAACAAACCCAGCAAGACAGCAACAGTTTCACTGAGGTACAACTTTAAGAGCTCTACTTTCTTGCATTGAAAGAACAACAGGTCGCCCTTTAACTGACATCTGGCTGTCCAACAAGATAACTGAAGCCTTCCTGTACCCGGGGTGAACTGAAACACGTGCTACATCATTACGAAACACAATGAATGAATCAACATCACTCGCAATGCAGAAACACAGAGCAACAGCAAGGAGGATACCTTCATATGGTCCGGGCACGGGGAGCCCTCCCCATCCGCTCCCGTCGTGCTGCCAGTCGGGGACGCGGCTCCGTTCGCCGGCCCGGGGCTCAGGCTCACGTTGTGGGCGTTCTCCCCCCACTTCCACGGGTAGACCATAAAGTCGCTGAATCCGGGGCTCGTCGGCATCAGGTGCTCTCCGTTCTTGGGTTTTATCGGCGTCGTCTTAATAACGGAGACAAGCACTCTCTTCGGAGAGTCGTCACAAAAGACAACCTGGGGAGCTCTGCTTTCGGCCATAGTCAGTAAAAATTAAACGAGATTAAAATTCGTTTTCCCGCCGTAAAACGCTCAGAACCTTTTTTTTTTTTTTTTTTATTTAAAAAAAATAAAAAATACAAGCCAAGGACTGAAGGAAAGCAGCCAGCTAACAGCCAACTACATTAGCCACTTAGTTTCCTCAATTCCGTCCTCATGAGAAAAACAGAAACCCTAAAATGTTCCAAGAAATTCAAATTCTCACACAACTAGATATATAAAGTTTGTAATAAAATAAAATGCAACATAAAGGCAATATTTAGGAGAACAATGCTCAATCTTTCTCCTGTTTTCCCCTTCGCAGATTGCGAACACACTAAACACAGTAACCTCCCAAAACTTTCCCGCGTCACAATTCGCGCCCGGCTGTTTCACCGACCAATGGGATGTGAGAACACTGAAGGACATTCACCACTTGCTGAAGAAACAACCTATCTCTACTACGTATGGTTGACCCAAAGATATACAATAACCAATGATCGCCCGTCTTCCATTTTATCCGCGCGTTCGGTCAAGTTATCTATCCAATGAGATTTAAATTCTTACAGCGCGCCTCTGTTAATTGACTGAAGTCTAAACCAATTGCTTTAAAGAAAAAGAAAGTCCTGCCTAACTGAGCCCTACTTAGCCAATAGGATAGGCCTTATTGAGGAGATTATGATTGGTCGTTCACGAAAGGTCGCCTCTCCCGCGCACACTGCTAACGAATATAAATTAATTTTTGGTGAATTTAAAGGGCATGGAGGGGTGTAAGTCTGGCCGGGTGTGGTTACGTAATAAAACCGCTAAACGAAAATTGAAACAAAGATTGCTTTCATGTGAATGAGAAAGTCGTGTGAAATCACCAGTAGCATGTCTGATTTACAGCATAGCAACGCTTAGAGCGATATTTAGAATACTTGTTCTTTTTGTTCAGAAACACATCTGAAAGGTGACGTGAAAACAGCACGCAAACTAAAAAAAATCGAATTCATATAGCCAGTTTGTATTTCAGAACTCGAGAAAAAAAGTTTAAAAAAAAAATCAGTTTTAAACGTGGACAGTTGAGTCCACCGATAACTCATCCACCGGTTATTGTCCACTTTTTTTAAGCGTTTTACTGGGTTATCCAGAAAACAGTGAACGCTGGTGGGGTACTTCCAGGCGTTCTAGAAGAAATGAGGTCTCCATTCGTGGTCGGCTTCACAAAACCTGGAGGCAGAAATGTTCGTCCACTAGTGTCGTTCAGGAACGAAGTAAAAGAAAACGCGCTGTGGGGGAAACTGCTTTGTTTTCCACTGAACTGCAATCCAACAGACACGAGCCAGTCTAACAGTTTTCTAAGTCACCCGAACGGCCAGGTGGTAGCTCTTTACACGCCTTTTCCAAGACACTTTTAATATCATCAAAGTCGTATGACAGGTGAAAATAGGTGAGATAACGCTTTTGAACTATTTATGCTTTAATCCCATTTTTCCCTCTCGTTGGGGGAAGCCATTTTTGATAGAGACATAAGGAAGGAAGGTTATTTATTTACTTAAAAATCAGTTTCCCAGTCGATTTTTTTCCAGAAAATCGACTCGTACTAGACAGATCTGCAGAAGTAACATCGATTTTATCGGTCATTAGCAAAAAATAGTATGTCCGTATGGATTTATACTTACAAATGGCACAAAAAAATACACTCCTGTGTAAGTACATGCATTCTGTATATTTACTTGGTCGTGATATAGTGAGTTTCGCACCCTGATCCTTCGGGATTCGGATTATCAGCAGTCCAAGGCCTCATAGCGAGTCTTCCAGGATTACCACACTAAAGTACACGGTCTAACAGCGTCAGTTTTTCTTTCATTGAACAAAATGACAAACAATTTTGACCCAACCCTACTGAAAAACGACTCCGCATGTATTTCACTTTAAAAACTGTTATATGTGACGCTGTCCCATGACAGGTGACACTTTAATGCGAGGAACTCGTGTTTACTCGCGCGTCTATGTGTTCCGACTTCAGGAGCCCCAACCTTTAAAGCCTCATGAAAAAGTAAAGAGTGTGGGCGTGGCTCCGTGTCCGCATTGTCTTAATGAAGAGCAGTGGGCGTGGCCCAAACTCCGCGTTACTTTAATAAGCTGAGAGGGGCGAGAGCGCACAGTTCGCAGCATCAGCACCCGTTTGCGCGGTCGTGTCGCGACGCGCCTCGTCCAGTACCGAGCACAACGACAATGACGCGGTCGGCTCCTCTCAGGGCTTAGACAGCGACACCTCTCATGAGACGACGAGCCAAGCAGCTTGGTCCTTAAACAAGGGGGCGAACCCGTGCGAGGAGGTGGTGGGGACGATGAGCCAGTGTGGAGGCTCAGGCTGCGGCAGCCCCGGCTCCGCGGTGCAGCAGGACGCCTTCGGCTGCACCGTGACGAACCGCTTCGACCGGCTCCTGGACGACGACGCCGCCGACCCCTTCGACATCCTCCGCCAGGCGGAGGTGGAGCGGCAGAGGAGGAAGAAGAAAGAAGAGGCGAAAAGAGGGAACGCGGAGAAGGCTGCGAAGAAGCCGGAGTCGCAGAAAGACAGGAGAGCCCCCCCGAGCGCGAGCGCGAGAGCGGAGCAGGGGCACAACAACAGCAAGCAGGCGCACGTGGCGGCGGGTAACGAGGAAGCCGAGACTAGCGCTCGCGCCCCCACTTGCGCGTCACGGTCACACTTGTTGTTTCTCCTTAATTCTCTCGGACGGGAGGTTTGAGCTCCATGTGGGAGGAGACTCACGTTGCGAGCCCTCCTGCGCCCCACGGAGTTGGTGGCTTTGTACCCTGGTAAAGCTGCTGCTGCTGCGCTTGGCGTGTTAGCCTGCCTGCGCACAACCCGTGTCCTGTCTCGCCTGTTTCTGTCTTATTTTGTCCAGTTGAAATGTTTTGTGTGGCCGCATCTGGTAGGATTGTCAATTTAGTGCTTTGGATAAGTTAGGATCCAGGGTCGTGAGCAGCCTCAATGTCTTCAGCTCCCCGCACACCAGAAACATGGTAAACTGTCCAGCAGGTTTAAAAAGCCAGGTGCGGCCTGCGCCTGAGGAGCTGCTCCTGGCCCATAGCAAACCACCCCTGTTCGCCGTTGGTGGGTCTCTCCGCTCGGAGACGCGTGGGTTTCGCTGTGCTGTGCTCCGGCCCCGTCATCCATCGCAGGACAGCTGCTGACTCATCCTGCTGACATAGGCGGCATTTATTCTGGACCTGCTCTGTCTGTGGGCCCATGAAGGTGTCTAGCCAAGTTGCATTTTGGTGTGTTAACCCCAAATGCTTCTACATTTTTAGGATCCCATGGTTTTTTCAATAGAGTTGCACCTTTGCCATGTGCTGCTACCATTATGTTTGCCAAATTTTGGATCAGCCATGTCTTTGTACCTGAAATTCCCAAAATGTGAGGTGAGCATTTAGGCTGTTCCAGTTTCTCAACTTGACCAGCCAGAAATAAGTTATGGTGGATCTGAGGATCCTGTAGTTAGATGGTGAATGATTTGGGTCATTTCGCTGATGGTGTATGAAAGTCTGCGATGTACTGGCATCACATCCAAGCTGTACCCTACCTCACAACCTGTGCTTCTGGGATATGCTCTGGACCCCCACAACCTTACACTGGATGAGGAGTTATTGATGCTCAATGAAATATTGGCTATTTTTCTGCAAAAAGTGAGTGATGGAGTGTCATCCACTGACATATGGATGAGTGACCCAGTATAAATAGTGCATCTAGCAGCGTAAGTCACCTTGATGAATAAGGTGTGTGGGCTCATAACACTACATAGTATCCATTGGAAGCTGCTTTGGAGAAAAATGTCTGCTAAATAAATAAATAAATGTAAAATCTCTTCTACATGTCTTTCTTGGTAAGGACCAAGAAATTGGTCCTTGCACTCTAGGCATTCCTCTCTCTTTCTGTGCAGGCTGCAGCCCTGCCAGCAGTGGACAGATTCAGAATGAGAACAAAGGCATGGTGGAAGTGGAGAGAGGAGAGAGGCGTGCAGTTTTCCGGGAACGCCGGTTAAATGTGATGGAGCCCCCTCAGCAATCATTTATGGACAGGTGGGAGTCTGGAATTATCTTGTATTACTAATGAAGGGTTAGGGTTTGGTATGAAAGAGTCCTTTTTACAAATGAGAGCTACGGTATTTGCCTTCAGATGTGTATTATGGTGCTCATCTGTTCAGAGCAACATGTTGATGTGGCCTGCTCTTGAAGCTGTTCCCACCCAAAAAAGTCAGATTGAAGTGCTGCTATTCAGTTATCCCTTAGGTGGGTGCAGTTGGTGGGTGGTGATGTCATGATACCCCAACCATGTATTTATTAGGAGTGGACAATACTAATTTTTTGGAAACCATTCTCACTTGAACAAGCCTAAGGTACAGACAGGGAGAGCAATGGATTCGAGCCTCTGACTGTGTTTTGTAGAACGAGTTTTTCAGGAACATCTATATTCTTTGGGGGGTGGTGGTGGTGTAGTGGCACAGTGGGTGTGACTGGGTCCTGCTCTCTGGTGGGACTGGGGTTCAAGTCCCGCTTGGGGTGCCTTGCAACAGACTGGCGTTCTGTCCTGCATGTCCCCAGCCTTGTGCCCTGGGTTGCCGGGTTAGGCTCTGGCTTACCGTGACACCCCTCCCCCCCGGGACAAACGGTTTCAGACTGCGAGTGTATTCTCAGTTGCTTAACTGAGCCCTTAATCCAAAGCAACTTGTCTATAGGGTAGGACAGTCTAGGTAAAGTGCAGGATACCTGCAGTGCTAAAAAGTCTGTTGCTGACCACATGGTGCTTAATGCTGATCCCCTTATAGTGCTTTCCTTTTATTTCTGCACCTTATTTTGCAGGCCAGTTCATAAGCTGGAGATGGGTAATTATACAAGAGGCACGGGTCGAATGGGCTATCTGCGGAACACAGATGGTTTTGACCAGAAGGGCAAGAGAGAATTTGACCGTCAAAGTGGCAGCTACAAATCGTAAGGATTTATTTGTACACTTCTTGTATACATGTTTTATTAAACTAATGTAATGCTGCATCTCTCAATGTGTTTGTGATTAACACAAACTAGATTTGTGTATTGGAAACCTCTAAAGTGATGATGCATAAACTCATGCTGAGACTTGGAAGATGAATAAGGGTTCGTATGTGTGTGTCTGAATCCTGAGTCCTGAATTTTGACAAGAGTGAGTAATGACATTAAAACTGCAATGTAGAATGTGTAAATTTATTTTTTTTTTTTTTCCCCCTCCCCCTTTAGTAGTGTTCGTCCAGGTGAGAAGCGTGATGGCAATGGTCCAAGAAACTGGGGATCTATTAAAGACCCAGTGAGGTAAAGTAACTGGTTTAAAGTGAGGATGTTGTATAGCTTGTCAGTCTGAGCAGTGACTTCATTCAAACTCTTTGAAATGATGCCGAGTCCTGGGCTTTTTATTTTTTTGTGGAACGGTGTAGATCATAGTACTCATGTTTGCTTTAAATCTTGTCAGTTTTTATACTCATGAGGCAGATTAGGATAAGTAGTGAAACCACAAAGATAACAATTTTAGGGTTATTTGTAGAACAGTATTTGCTTAAATTCTGTAACATTTCACATTTTGGAAGTTTAATGTATTACTATGAAATTTGCCAGTTGGTATTGGGCTACTAAGTGAAATAAAAGCTGACCTGGTATAGCCTCCAGGGACCAGAGTTAAGTGCCACAGCAGTACACTTATGTAATAAAAATCTGAGAAAACTGATGACTTTCCTGTGCTGTAGTTATGAATTGGAAGGAACACCCACAGAGCAAGGGGGGTGTCCTGAGGAGGCAGATGAAGTTATGGAAACTGATGGTGAGAACCGGTGAGTCCTGTTTGTCTGCTATATGTGAACCTTTAAGGTTTTTTAAAGCATTACTAGTTGAATGTTTAGTTCCAGTTATCTTGTTTAAGATTTTGGTCCCAAGTCTTGATCTTTGGTTGCTGAGCCACCTACTGCTATACTGTGCATGCGTGCGCGTGCACACACACACATGCACGCACGCACGCAGCTATGCTGTATAATTTGGTACTAGAGCAGGGGTTAAACCTGAGTGTACAAATAGATATAAAGGTATCTGTAAGGCACAGGCTTACTATGCTTTTACAATCTGAGCTTTGTGAATGTAATCGAGATTAAGTGCAATAAATTCAGTGTATTTCCCCTATATCTATGAAAATTTTTCAGGAGGAGGGTCCTTCATGTTCATCAGATTCTTCAAGGTGTTTGTGCCCTAGAAAAAATGTTAACCTTTGTAGTACAGCATTAGATGGTTTATTTGCAGTTTGGCTGCATATTAACTGCATGTAACCCTTTAGCCATAAGATTTATGAAAAAAACATACACGAGTAAAACTTTACATTTTGGTAGTGTTTTGCAATGCCTAAGGTCAATTAGACAATGAAAGGAAGGCTTTTGAATGTCACATGGGGAATGTGTTCCATGAAGGTACATAATAGGGTTGTTGTGTCAACGCATTTAAATGTGAGGGGGGGGGGGAAATGTACGATGGCTTATACAGAATTGCATTGAATGTTTTTAATGTAGTAAGTACTCTTGAGTTTTTGTGTATAAAACTGACTTGTTGTTCATGGCTGCATTCCTATACCAGGAAATAGGAAACTGTGGTAGGTTGAAGTGACCACTGTCTAAATGTGTCAGGTCTGCAGAGGGTGAGGGTGAATCAACCCCAGAGGTCACTGTGGAGATGACGCTAGATGAGTGGAAGTCTTTCCAGGAGCAGAGCAGGCCAAAGGTGGAGTTCAACCTCCGCAAAGCAGACTCCAGTGTGTTTTCCAAAGCAGTTGTCATTCACAAATCTAAGTACCTGGAGGTAAGACTGTCTATGTCCATTTTGGGTGAACCAGATATGGATCGAAATGGAGAGCAATTTTAAAATTGGGCTCATCTATAGCTGGTTTTGTCAGTCTTCAAGTGGTAGTTTTTGTATTTTCAGTTGAAGTGTTTGTAGGTTTATTCTGCCCCTTGTCTGCCTGTTGTAAAATTCAATGTCACACTTAAAATGTAGACCTTTACAATTTTAGTTTTTGTGTTAGTGTTTTTTTTTTTTGGGGGAGGAGACTTATAAAGTAGCGCTCACCTACATTAGAACTGGTAACTACAGAGATGAACCTTAAATATTTTAGGGGGTGTAATATCTAATTGCTGGATGCCAAACACTACTTATGAATGTCTCCCTGAGACCAAAGAAGTCTTAACTCTTGTTTTTAATGTATGTCATGATCCAGGGTCTGAGAGAGGGGCTAAATGAGGATGAGGATGCCCACTTTTTCCGACGACCTGCCAATGACATCACTTATTCTTTGGACATCAACTTTGGCAGCCTGGCTCGGCCCAGCCGGGGTGGTCGAGGTGGGCGTGGGGGACGAGGACGCGGAGGATCGGTTTCCCGCACTGAGACTGTACAGTCTGAAGTGGTATGGATGACCATTGTACCATTCAGTTTACCAAATCTGATCTCTAATGTATACAGAAACCATTTACCTGAAAGATAAAGTAGGAGTATTTGAGATACTCTAGGACCATTGATGGCTTTCATCTATATTCATTATGCTTTCTGCTTCATAAGTATAAACTTATCATGAACCAAGTTTGTATGTGTGGGATCATCAAATGATTAGACTGAGTACCACTGTTACTCCTAAGTAAATATTGCTTGCAAGTTTGAGATGGTGTAAACTTGACTGGCCAAGGGTGAAAGTCAGTATCTTCATGTATGTGTCGTGTATTACTGTACATCTCCAGATCCCGGTTCTTGCCCCAAACCCTGATGACATGGAGGACTTCCCTGCTCTAGCCTGAGGATGCCATCTACCAATGGTTCCTCCTGGCTGTTTTCACTGCTCTCTTGCTGCAGTATTTGTGCCTCTTACAGATTTGTTGCACTTGTCAATTGCACAGGGCTATCAGAGTACTGTATTTTTCAGAGGTCATTTTTGCTTCCTCTTTAGTCTGAATGAAATAAATGAAATTTTGTTAAAAATAAAAATGCCCTGTTTGCTTAAATGCAAATGGTATGTTTTGGAAAGTTTGTTTTTATTTAGAACCCTCCACCACACAGTTTGTAAACTCATAATGCTGTGAAATGTTAACAGAACATCACCACTGAAAATTCAGAATACTAAAATATACTGTGCATTTTTTTTATTGGAGTGTTTAATTTTTCCATGCTACAATTAGATACAGTGCATTGTATTGTGCTCTTTATAGCTAAAATTTTTTTTTTTTTTTTTTTGCAGAAGTGCCAAAGCTAAAACTATATATAAAATTGGTCAGCCATAACTAGTAGTCCAAAGGCAGAGTTTGAACAGCAGTCATTTGTGTATTTTATTCCTATGCAACCAGGTGCTTATTCTGGTTTCATAAGTAAATGGCAGATTACTGCCAAGCCCCCACAGTTCTCCTTGCAGGAACATTATTAGAAATTTAACACAAAATGGACAAGTTTGTAGGCTGGAGCAGGAGTGTGGGGACAATTCCTCACCCCCCTGGCCTAACAGCCATATTTAGGGAGAAGCTTGAATAAAGGAGCACCAGGTATAGCCAAATGCCATTTTAAAGAGACTGAAAAAACAAAATGACCATTGTGTTGTGGGACTTGGACTTGCTGTTGTAAATTTAAATTACAGATTTGTGAAAGAGGTATTTTTTTTCAGTGTCTTTGTGATAGTTTTGGTCCTTTTTATGTGAAACTATAAAAAGGTCCTGATTGTTACTGAGTGTTTTCCTTGTTACAGGAAGGAAGTTTTAGATGAGAACAGGTGTGAGCACCAATATTAAAGTTTTGATATTACTGGAGGGTTGTGTAAATGAAACGGGTTGGCTTGATGGACAATGGTTACTCTCTTGTTCTGAAATTGAGTTACTTGAAGCTTCATTTTCTATTTCTTGGTGTTTTGTTTGCTTGGTTCAAAGCTGAAAGCCCATTTCAGTTAATTGACTCTTGTTTTGGCATTTAATGTAGGCATGAAAATTTAAAAAAAAAAAAAAAAGCCACCTGTTCTCACCCCATGCCTACTTAAGACCAGACCTATCACTGCATATACTTGGAGTTGAAGAGTCACCACAACACAAAATGGAGAAAAAGCTGATTGTGCTGAACCTTAAGCAGCTTCTGGATTTCTTGTATTTGTAAATCCAGAAAGTCACATCTTAACAGCAGAGCACCTAGACATTGCTCCTGTAAGACACCAAGACAACTTAAATTCACTTGCATTGTTTTGACTTTTCCTTTGTGCTTGTTTAAAATTAAGTTAAATGCATTAAAGAGGTAGCCATGATACTTAATTTTTGTGATTAGGTATATGGTACCAGTAGGTACAACAGATAATGCAGGTATACAATTACAATACTATAATTCATGAAGGGAAACATCCTTGTTATATTGTTTAACTACTTGCTATTTTAACATGTAAATGGGTGTTAATTTTAGGGCCCAAGAACAATTTTTACCCCAGAAACTAATGGTAATTATGTCAGAGTTAGGAGAATTCACCTTTTTCAGGACTGCATTACCTTTGTACACTTTACCAGTTATAACTGTCCCAAACATCATTTGGAAAAATAACAGTTGAATAAGAGGATGGCAGGCCTTTATTGGCTGTCATTTTCTGTTTACAAATTTTTTTGATACATGATACCAGTTACAGTTCAACATTCATGAGCTTGATTTGAATAAATGAATCCAGTATAAAGTACCAAATAAAAGTATATACACATATAAAATTAACATCTGTTAAAGTATACTCAGCTTTTACCTATTTACAGTATAAAGTACAGTAGCTCAATTCTAACTGGCTAGAAGCTTCATGCAAATAAAGGATTGCATTAGTATGTACAGTATAGCTACAAGAAAGCATCTTTTTAGAAGATAAATGTAAACTAAAAATGTGAACCAAAAGCCACATTTTAGTACCACTGGTTCTAAGGTTACCAACCATGATTAAAAAAAATAAACAAATGAAAAGGATGTTCTAGGGAAACAGACATCGAACAGTTCCCAAGGAGTCATTTTAACTGCTCAGCTTTAAACTTTACATTGCCCTAGCCCCCAAAATGTGTAGTATCAGCATAAAAAGTTATGAGTGGGGAAAAGTCCAAATGTACAGTTAATCCCTTTTTGAACACCTGAAATCTCATGTCTAATAAGGAAAACTGGGACTGCTGCAGTGAAATTCTTCTCTCTATTCTGTGTTTGGCATTTATAAAGGATTGAGGTCCCACGAGGCATCCTCTGAAGAATCTCACCGGAGAAGAGGTGCTCTAGCTTTTGGCATGGAGTGACTGATGAACAGGGTATCCCCCAAAAAAAAAAGAAAAAAAGAAAAAGTTGGTGAGATTCAAACAAGGCAAGGATTTCCATGGTCATTCCAATGTAACTTTGCTTAGGATCTAAAAATTCATCTCCTGCAGAAGGAGGTCTCTATAGCTAAAACTTGATATCGAAAAAAGAAAATGGGGCTTCATACAGTAGGGTCTTTTACTGAACTCATAATTCTACAGAAGTAATTTCTGTACAAGTGAAATTATATTTCTACTTTTGGTTCCCCAGTACCTGACACAGTGGTTGCTCCACTGATACAGTATGCTGCTGTGACCATTTTACTGCCTACAGTATTTCATTCATTTAGATATTGTAGTGATTTTTACATGTAGCTTTGTATATTGTTTTCCCTAAACTAATAAAATTCCTTTAGCTGTGTGAAACCAGTAATTTGTTTAATGAGAATTTCTTTGCTTAGTTTGTTAATGGAGAAAAAGTTTAGTACTGTAGTTCTGTAATATCTCAGAAGAGACTGACATTAAAAAAAAAGTACCATATTCTCGTAAAGCGCATCGATTGCAAAGGGCATCGCCTTCTCCTTCCCTTGGACACTGGATGCCTGTTCAGAGAAAGGATGAATAGCATAACCATAACAAAATAATCAGGTTACACTGGTAAACAGCTGTGCAACCTAATTTCAGCCCTGAAATCTGGGCTGCCATCTCAAAAGCAGAAGAGAGCTTTGAAAAAAGTCAGGATTGCTCTGAGCGCTGGATTCAGGAACGCATGCAAGGCAGCTGATGAAGACAGAGAAGCAGCAGGAAACAATTTGCAATTCTGTTTTTGTTTTCATTTTTTCAACACAAGTTGTGAGGCCCAACAGAAGAAGGCAGGTAGACTCTGTTGCAGACTTACTAATTGGGACAGGCCTGGACTGCGCCCACTGAGGGGGTTGGAGGAGCTATCTGCAGCTGCCTTGGGACCGCAGTGGCTTGTATTTTTGGCATTTTGGCTGCTCATCTGGGAAGCTGCATTGCCTGTGACCCTAAGGCCTGACCTTGGCTTTCCATGCATCGCATCCTGCTCACTAGCCAGGGCGTGCAAGCTGCCTACGGATCTGGTTAGCCCTGCATTTAACGGGCTGTCGGAGGGAACACATGGACAAGGAAACTTAAAAACAGTTACAGTATTACGCAGACCATTTTTTGGCAGAAATTTTGAAAGCGTTAAGGAGAATGTGTCTAGATTTTAATTTGGCTCTCACAAAATTCACACATGTACTATTCAGCAAGATGGGTCTCCACAGAGCATCAATAAAGCAGATCAAACTCTTTGCTCACCTCCCAACACTGTTTTGTCCTGTTGAAGCCCTTGACCTCCTCCTGGTGTTGGTACCATTAGAGAGGCAAGCAGGTTTTACACGCTTTGGAGTTTGTACAGTGGACTGCAAAATAATCCTGCATCCAATAAACGGCATACTGAGTTTCAGATGGGTTTTACAGTAGTGCAATGTGGATGCTAAGACAATATAAGGTGATTGCAACCTGGCTTCTCCTAAAGTGATTTTACTGATGTCATAGAGTTACCTTAAAAACATGCAAATCCTACACAGTAAAATTGCTTTTAAATACAAAGTATTTGCTTTGCCATTTTAGAGATGACAACCTTTCATTCAACGTGAAAAGAAACAGGGATACTGAATTCCTAATGAGAACTGTGTCTGCCAGTTGCCATTTCATTCCATTCCTGGTTTAACTGGTGTAGTTTGGATCTAACTGTTTGTAACCATTGTACTGATTGGCATCTCAAAGAAATAATTAAAATTTGTTGAATACATTTAAGTGGAGTGTGAATTGGAAAATAACTAAACTATAAAAATAGAAGACAAAAGTAATTATATTTATATTATATATGTAATATTACCTTAGGGACTGTGATGAGGACCTGGTGTGAATTTTATTCTCTTCTAACCTGTAAAACAAAGAATTTAAATGTTACATTCTTCAGTTTAATCCGGGGCATGAGCACTGGTCATGAAAAGATCTTAAAGAGCTTTTGCAGTGAATTTTTTATGAGGGCACAGGAGTTATTCACACACACATTATCTTTGTTAGAGAGCCCAAAACCACATTGTCAGAGGTAATGAGTGTCACAAGGGTAAAAAGAACAAACTTCAACCAAATTAAGATAATCATCTGCACTCTATATGTTCACACTCTTAATCTTTGATTAAAATCTGCTACTTAAGTAGAATCTTTATGAGCTGTTGCTATTAATAAAGCTGAGGGAAGACTATTCCAACTTTTAAAAATCTTCCACCACTCTGCTTTTTTTTTTTTTTTTTTTTTTTTTTTTTTTGGGGGGGGGAAACCAAACATATTTGCTTGTATTATGATTAAAAGGAGGAAAACCATCTGACATAATAAATCCCATTTTTCACATCTTGCTTTTACTTATATGTGCTCTATTTAATATTTTATAGAGTAAGCTATGTCTCAGTGTTCCTTATCGTGGTAAATGTTTGAATACATAATCAGTATCAATACCAATATACATTACATTACCATGTGCAGCAGCATTCCAGCTCAGCTTGTCAAGTGGTAAAACCAATTTAATCTATGGTCACACTGTCTTTTACAATGTATCAATAAATTTGAATATGTCTTGCAATGAGGTAGAAGGTTTTTGCTCCAGATTATATTAAGAATTTCTATTCTAGTTTTTATTTCTTGAACAAAATGGCAGTTAGCAGTTCAGTTTAATAATTATAATGGAAAGTTTTTACACTTGTCTAGAAAGAAATTCAAACGTAATTTTGTCATATGGTTTCTATACATCCAAAGATGAAACTACTGTACATTTTGTGTAGAACATCTAGAATGGCAATGGCTTTGATATGGCTGGGAAAAAAGTTTTACATTAAACTGATAATCCTGCAATGTTTCATTTGGCAGAATCTACATGTACCACAGAAGTAATTAGTTCCATTCAGCCTGTTTTCAGGGGAAATTCAAATTAGTGTTCCCTCAGCTATAGAACTGCATAACTTCTAAAACTCAATGGCAGCCAACTTCCAGTGTAAAAAAATAAATACATATTCTTTTACTGTATATGTAATTGGGGTGTGAACAACTTAACATACATTTAATCACCATTATGCAACAAGATGCAGATAACCAAATTAAAACTAAGCCTTAGTCCTCACAGAAGACTGAACAGTCAAGGGAGAGGGGGGAAAACCACTCTTAACAAATGTTTCAACAGAACGAAAACCACTGTAGCATCCTTTCATCGATGCAACCGATGTACTTGAGCCATCCCCTAATGCAAGTTGGTTTACCTCCATGGTTTTAGAAGGTTTCATTGGTTTTTTTGCATGATTTAAATCACAGGTGTCCAGAGTACAATGTATGAATACAATACTGTGTAAATACAATGCACGAAGAAAGAGGCAAAAGGGGCACACTTACAGAGTTCCCTTCAGAGGCCCTGCAGCAAGAGATCATCCCTAAAACCCTCCCTGTTCTATACAGAAAAGTCAGCTGGAGAAAACAAATCATATACAGTGCTACAGTCCACCAGAGGACAAGGCAACACAGGGAGGAGCCCATCATAAAGAGCAGCTATCTAAAAAGAGAGGGGAAATCTTAATCTTAAGTATAAGATGTCAAACTTCTTTTGTACCCAAAAAAGCCATAATCCACATTCTACCATCTACTCCAACTTGTTGCCTTCGCATATGGCATTTAAAAAGGGTCAACAGAAGCTTAAGAAAGAAAATAAAATCAAATTAACTGAGAGTACATATCCTGGTCCAGGCTTTGAAATACTCTGGCCCTCTCTGTCAAGCCCTGTATGGAGGCGAGCATGCATGGGTGCAATGGGTTACTAGTTCATTGGGACTTGGCTGTGGCTGTCAAATGATGATTAACTCAAGCTTGCCAAATGGAGATTTCAGCAGAACGGTAAACATGACAGAAAAAACAAACCCTTCTATAAAATTACACTGAGGTAAATGGATGGAAAATGGCCAAGTAACACAGCCCACTTGGGCTTTGTGCACCCAGAGGGATTAAGTTTCCAGCCTCCATCACATGAATCCTCTTTCAGTGGTAGAAATTTACATTCCTATTAACCTCCCTTGTGTATTTTGCAAACAGATTTATGCGAAATGTGCTCAGTCCAAGCAGGAATGAGGGTGGTCACATCAAGCTGCAGAAAAAGGCCATGCAAAAAAAAAAAAAAAAAAAACACAAAACTTAATACTACTGTATGAACTGAGTGTGTACTGTCACTCTTGGTCCAATAAATAGTTAAGTTACTAGCAAGTGAACAATATCTGCCAGGAGCAAACTGCTGTGTACTGAAGGTTTGTTTTCAATACATTTCCCCTGTATACCTACGTATTCTAACCCTGTTTAATCATGCCAGTTACAACGATGGCAGAATGAGCACCACGAAAATATAAAGTAGTAATGAGAGAACAAACACAGAAGTGCATGAGTGAAGGCTACCCTGTTGCTACAGATCACCGGGAAGGATAAGCACAGATCATTTGTATGAAAAAAACACGCCACTACAGAACACCCTTATATGGCCGTTCATGTTTTTCAATTTGAAAATTATATAAATAAGAGCAGGTTAAAAAAACTAAAAGACAATCACAGCAACAGAGCTAAATTAATTCAATGGTATGGAGGAAAAATTGCACTTGATTTGTCATACATTTTATATTAAAATTCTTTGCAAATGCATAACTACTGGAAGATGTTTGAAACTCAGGTTACTCACAGCGGTCATAGGACCAGATATGCTTTAAATAACTGGCAAACTGCTATATACAATACACTAAAACTGTACATAAATTGAGAAATGTTCTAATTTATGAAGGAAGCACATGATGTATTCTGTCACATTCACTGTCTAGAGCAAGGAGGTTCATTTTAAAAAGTTAACTGGGTTTGTGGTACATAAACATGCCGCACGTTAAGCGACCGGACAATAACTTGTGCAAAAAATGTGAGACATCAGGAACTGAAGAGCACTTACCTCTATGACACAAAAACGCACTTTTGCCCCCCTCAGTCTCGGCTGCAGAAAGCCAAGTTATCTTTGAACGCGAGACAACATTCAGCCAGCACTGAGCTGAGGAAGCCGCACCACTTTAAAACGGTTTTCCTGTCATATAATAAAACCGGTGTTTTTTTGTTTCGGTTCTTTCAATTTCAATGCCAGAGTTCAAACATAGTGCATCATGGCATGAGCAAGCCTGTGGTTACATTTATGGCAATGAGAGCACTCCTACCTTCAACAGTAATGAAAAGAACAACTGTAACCACTGCCGCTTCAAACAAGGAATTTGGCGAAACATTTAAAATCACATCTGATCACTTGACCAAAGGCACAGCTACTAAAACTTCATATTCACATGTTAAGTTGCTCATTGTTTGACAGTTATTACAGGATGCACGTAATGGGTCTGCATGGAATGAAATGGAATGAAATGAGCCATTTATATGATACAATTACAGGAAAAAAAACCCTTCCTGTCAGCTTCATTTTTCCACTTCTATGGGCACAATAATTTTCTAAATCAATTTTCAAGTTTCAACATGTGAGTTACTTCAGGTAGCACTGACAATGTGAAAACGGGAATGACAGTGAGAGTGAATCTGAGGTGAGACAGAAACCAGTGCAACATAAACTTACGACAAGGAGCCTGTCGATGCTCGTGCCTGTCTTTTACTCTTCAGTGCTCGCAGTTTGTCTCCCTGTGTGATCCCGTTTCTCTCATCCTCATCGTCATACTGATGAGAAAAGAAAAAAAGACTAGTGTAAAAAGTTGTGTGAACAGGACATGGATTAGTTCTTCTTACCAGATAAAAATAGCAGCTTGGAACCCGACAGGCTTATTGTTTTAAATAGAAGGTACCTATAAACCTGCATATGGATTTTAGCCTGAGGTCTGCTATATTAATGCGTACAGAATATTGCCTCTAACCCTGACAGCGGTGATTTTCTACACAACACAAATCAAGGCACAAAAGGTTTTACCTGCTCTACTTCCTGCTTCCCGGGCATTGTCTGGTCCTTGTTGAAGCCATTAATTGATATGTCATCCACCCCAGACAGGATTCTTGTAACTGCCATTTGGCTCAAGTCGTTTTCCTGCTCTCTTATCTTCTCGCGGTAGAGGTCACCCTCTGCCCAGAGACTGGCTTGCTTCCTGCCTCGAGCAGTAACGATTACTGCATTAATCATTTGGCAGCCAGAATATTCACATTTTCATGTTTGAGTCACAAGCACATGCTTGAGCACATGTAGTGCAGGAGAGGTTTTACTATTTTCCAATAAGTAAGATATTTAGAATAGCATTAAGACAATGCTGCTACTTTCCATCATACAGTTTCAAGGAATTAAACTCCCTCCCGACAAATCAAAACTGAGCTTTTATCTATGCCATTTTAAATCACATTGTCCCATCAGTGAATAGCTAAGTAATCATTACATAATTTCAAACAACATGAACATAGACAGGGTGTTTGTTACCAGGAACAAAAACTGCTGCCCGTGAAAAGAAAGTATCATAGCCAGGCTAATAACCAACGAATCAGTGACCATCCTCACCCATCAACATATGTCACAAAGAAATACTTTCATTTTCAATGGCTAAAAAGACTAGAATAAGAAATAAAAAAAAAAAAAGCTGCTGGAGACTTACTCTTGTACAAAGTTCTGCTGTGGCCCAATGATGGAGCCTGGCCTGCAGATTCTGATCCAGGCAATGGCCTCAGCAGCCGTGATTCTATAATGCTTCATCATGTAGCACCCTATGAGCGTGCCGGTTCTGCCCAGGCCAGCTAGAAAATAATAGTGCAGTTTCTTTTCATTGTCTTTACGGGATTAAAACTTCATACTGTTTCGGTGTATATACAAGCAGTTTAACAATATTACACTCAGTTTCAACCCAGAATCCTGAGACTACTGAATTGAACTATATGAAACTGGGTGTAGATGACTCTTAGGAGAGCTGAGATGGGGTGAAGTGACAATTACCTTTACAGTGAACGGCGATGGCGCCCTCCGCATTCTCGCAGATGTTCAAGAACTTGCTGACGATGGCATCATTTGGTGTGCTCCCATCGACAAAGAACAGGTCGTAGTGCTCAAAGCCCTTGTCTGTAAACCGCTTGGCATTATACATCTTCTTATTGAGTCGGATAACAGTGGTCACATTGTGCTTCCGGAAGTAAGGAATATAGGCCTCCGGGGCATGGAGAGGGTAGCCTTTGGAAGAAATGCAACCAATAATGAAATCCAAATAGACATGGACACTTTAAAGCACTTCTCCTCAAGCACTAAAGCAGTTCCATTCTAAACAGGTTAAGTTTTTACCTTATGTTCAGTAACCCAAAGACTATGGGCTACTGATTAAGCACCATGAACTCGATTTGGTTCCCTTAATACTAATATGTGCACACATATATCTGTCAGGTTTTATTAAACCAGGATCTCACATACCATTTTCAATTTTGCTCTTGGGATGGGGGCCACTGAATGCTAGAAACTTCCCTGGGACTATCCAGTTGAAGTCTCCATTCTCTGCTCTCTGCAAATTGTCAATATAAGAAAGAGAAATGACAACTGAGTTACATCTTCTACTGACTAATGCAAATTTAATTAATTCATTCAGCTGACAGTAACGACAAATTTTACTTTATATTAGGATGGATATTAGTAAGGCCAAACAAGACAACAAAAATACCTCATAGTGTTCATATTCCTCCACATCAAATTTGGAGAAGTCAAGCCAGCCATATCGTAATGCCTGCAAGAGTGATTGTATTTTAATGTCGGCAAGTAGGTAAACCCACAAACAATTCACGCATGAAATTTTTTTTGAAGCCGTCTACAATAAATCTCAAACAATGGTTCAAGTTAATACCTTTTCAACTGCATGCAGACAGTCCAGGATATAAAGGTTGTACACACAGGTTCCGAATGAGGCATCCCTGTGGGTTGAGTTTTTTTACGTTACATAACTCAAAGAAATACAACAACTAAAGAAAACAAAAACATTCCACACAACAGACTTAAGCAGAACAAACATGTAGGAAGTCTAGTTTCCACAAGATACACTTGCTCGGTAAGCAAATTCTATTCAAAGAAATGACTGTTATGGGAGTTTTGGTTCGCAACAAAAATAAATCTTATATAAACAAGTTAATAAAGTTTTTCAAAAGCATGAGTTCAGTGTCACTTTCAAGGAAATTAAGGCATTGTCAATGAAACTATGCATTCATTTTAAGAGGGAAAAAATGTTTTGAGAACTATATACAGATTAGTTTAAAACCAGTCTATAAAAGGCACTTATTTTGAAATCATATATTCTTGAGTACTTAACTATTGGTTATGTTCACAAGATTCAAACAGTTTTTAAACTTTTTCCCAGTAACCTGAAAAAATTTGCTGTTAAACAGATTTAGGTATTTTTTTCCATAAATAAATACATACAAAATAAATCACGAACCCTCATTGAAATTCTTCCCAATAAATGATGAAGCTCATAGACAAATTTCACCAACGAGTGAGACTCACCTGAAAGGGAGGTAGGTGGCGTTTCGGGACACCAGCAGACTATATGCTTCTTCAGGTGTCTTCTGTAGGTGCATCACCTGGGAGTAAAAACACAATAAAATCCTTCACAGCATGTCCTTGAAGCTAGCTCTGAATCTTCTTTTGTTAGCTACCATTTTGCAATAAGCAAGGGACAATTTCAAAAGATAAAAACCAGTAAGCTATTCATTACTGACCAGAAAAATTAATTAAAAAGTCACTATTAAGGAGGGTGGAGAGGTTAAATGGGAAGCCAAGCTTTACCATCTTTACTTACAGCATAAGATCCAATAAGATAAGCAGCATTTGCTTGCTTCTTCTGATCACCACACGTATAAAAAACGATTTTCTTCTTTGCCAGAGTGAAAGTCTGTCAGGGTGGAAAGAGAAAAGAACATTGTTTTAATATTTCTGATAGTGTACCACCCAAAAAAATTCCAAATTACACAAAAATGTCACAGATTATCAGAATTTCTTCTGACAGGGGAATCACTGGGGGTATTTCATTAAGCAAAGTCACTCATGCAATATTTGGGTAAAGAAGTTAGCCTGTCTCAGGAAAAAAATCTAGGTGTCTCTCTGCTGGACATTTCTGTCTTTCTTCCACCATTGTGGGTTTAATCCTAGTTCCTCCGGTCTTATACTCGCTGTAGGGGGTGTTTTGATGTGAACTAAGATGGGGGGGAAGGTCAGCACACATACGCCAACAGTGCTGCCCCTTCGAACCACATCATTTCCATCTGAGGAGCATCACGGCATGGATACACAGCTTCCTCAACTCAACAACTGGGTGTTCCAAGAGCAAAGTTCACGGGACTGTTTACCTTCAGCTTCTTTGTAAGCTTGCAGCAGAAGCGGTAGAACATAGCCAGGTTGAGAGGACCGAAGTCTGCATAAAAGCTGTAAAACATTTATAAAAAAAAAAAGAAAAGAAAAATGTCTTGTATCCTTTTTAGACTCTTCCATAAAGCGATAAAACTTAAAAAAAAAAAACACACACACCAAAATAATTTAAAAGGGCTGTGCAACGCTTGTCCAGTACACGATGTGCGGAGCAACTGTTAAAGAGGAAGTTCACCTTTTTCCACATATGGGCTCCTTGTATGACATCCTATTGTCAACTCAAAAATATGCACTTTAACAAGCTTAAGATACTGCATCCCAGTTTCAAATGGACAAAATATTTCTTGTAATTTTCACGGTAAATTATTTCAGTAGTTAAATATGCATGAAGACTTATCTTTGTATTTACATCCATAAGTGTGAAGATTTTTTACATTCATTCACTTAGATTCTTTTTTCCGAAGTGATGTATAACAAGAATACATTTACGTTACATTAAAGTGTATTCCACAACAGGCAATGTGCTTTAGAGACAAACACTTATCAAAGCAGTTTTTCTATGACTCCAACATTTTTGTTAGCTCACATTATTCAAGCAGCTGCTTATAAAACAAAGTGAGAAGGGCAATGCATGGATGATCATGACGGATGTTGCAATGGAGCAAGTAATGTAACTTCTCATATTTATAACGAATACTACAACCCTGGCTAAAAGTCTGAAAGGGGCTTTGCAAACATTAAGACCTGCAGCATATTTCAAGCTCACCCGGGCACTTCTTTTAACCAAGTAAACCGCACCTCATTTTACACTGAAACGTACCTACTATTTGTTGTACTTTTGATAAAGACAGTTAATCAAAGATGCTTTATTAATCTTTCATGAGTTTTTCCTCTTTGTAGCTCACACTCCGGACAGCCGTTTACTGCCTCTGCTGGTCTCAATCCTCATCCTGCTGCCATACCACGTTCCAAAGCATTTACCCTGAATTGACACCATAAAAACACCCTGCTGTGTAAATAGGTGTTTCTCTGTAATACCTTGGAGAAAGATTCCAGCTAAATGAACAGTTTTACAGGAGCAATTAAGTGTAAGCACTGCACTTTACAAATGCATACTTTGAACTGCTATGCACCTTGTTGCTGCACATGAAGGATGCACTTGTAATATATATGTATTTTTTTTTAAAACCTACCCATAAAAAAAAAAATGTTGACAAGAGAAAGCCAAGCCATGTCCCATGTACATTCAAGATAAAACTTTACATTTCTGTACATCTGCGTCATTTTGGGAATTTCCATTTTAGCAAGAGTAATACAAAGTGATCTGCAGAAGGGAAATGAAGAGTTGAGGCCCCGGACAAGTGTTCTACGGAAGGGCAGCGGGCTGCGGAAAAGGTGCGCTTCCCCTTTAAGAGGCCAGTTTGAAAAACTTCGCTTGTTTAAGCACATTTAACTTGAGCACGGGAGGGAGCATAAGACCCGTGAAAAGAGGACCAAAAAAGCAAGCTGCCGAACCAAACTCTTAAAACATCATGGGGGGGGGGACACATTAAATGAGAGTCTAAAAAAGGCAGTAGAAAGCGCAGTGGAGGAACAGTTTTTGTACTTCTCGTATGAGAGCTCGTCGTCGATGCAGAAACAGTGTCTGTCCGCGGTGCTGCGGATCCTCTGCTGGAGGATGGCGAAGTAGAGCTGCTCTGCAGGCAGGAGACACGAAACACAGCGTCAACACACGCATCGCCACGCATGAACTTGAACTTAGTGCCCCACACAGCCGACCTCCGAACAAAACACGTCGTCGTTTTCAAACCTCTAACGGTCTGTCATCGCGACTTCGCCACACCTCCAAAAACAGTGAACCCCAAATTAAACGCAGCCAGTCCTTTTACATCTATTCACAGTCTAAATATCCACTTTCTTATATTATTCGACACACATCCTTCAGTCCAGCTGCCGCATGTATATTTCTCTCACCATCTATTATATATTCACGCGGCAGCTGGACTGAAAGATGTGTGATTTTAAACGTCCCTGTCCGGAAATGCCCGACCTGAGAGCGACATCCCGTCAAAGTTATGAAAATTAGAAAGTCAACAACAGTGCGGGTCGGCCCTTCAGAATTTACACTTACCTGGAATAAACTCGACAGCACCACAAAGCCACTTCTCGTCTGTCATTCTCGTAAACCACTCACCGGTTTTATTTTTACTATTCGAAACACGCACGATTATCCTGCACGACTCGTACACTCGGCAGACCTCACTCACGTGCAGCTGACAGTTTCACGCTTTTGTTTTAAAGACTCAGAGACCTTACCGCAGCCTCTGGGTTTTAAATCGATCTCAGACAGGTAAAAGCAGCCGTCTGCGCAACGACAAACACCATCAAAATGTGTATCGATGGATCAAAGGAAGCAAACTGGACAACTAAGTTTACAAAGATAAACACTCTTGATTATCTTCCAGCAGACGAATAAGGAATATGCGAGGGGGGGGAAATGTGAACAAAGGTTCACTGATGTTTCCTCACAGTACACAAAAAAAAAAGTGAAAGGCGCACACTGGACGTCTCGTGCTCCAGGTCTGAAACTCCTTCGCAACACGCAGACAGGAGGGGACACTTTACTCAAAGCCCATTGGCTCTGAGTTTGAATATTCGCCACACGATTGGACGAGACAGATGCCAATCATTTTGCGCCGTCACAATTTCAAGTTGTGCTGAGCAGACGCAGGCCGACGCAATTGGAACATTGCCCTCGCGGTTGCTAGGATAAAACCCCCCCCCCCCCCGGTCCCACTGCTCGCGCTGCCCACTTTCGCTTGAGCTTTCCAGTTCTGCACACTTTCAGGGCTATACTTAGAAAAAAAAGAAAAAAGTGATAAATGTTAAAATTTTTGTGTGCACTTTAAAATTTCTTAAGGCTGTTTGTTATATTATATACACTAGTAGACTGTCGTGCAACCATTCCCCCACCCCCCCACAGCGAGTCCTCTGGACCATTTTTGATGACATTTTTTTGAGTAGTACCAACAAGGTAACGCCTCCTTCAGTCGAGGCTTATTGACAGCCAGAGCAGAGTTCAGACAATAACCAGCATCCATCTGTTCGTCTGGACCCGTATTTGCGTTAATGCGGGTTTACAAAGTACCGTTCGCAAGAATTGGAAGAAGGACACAGAATCCAAACATGAAAATTCGCGTAAGCTGCTATAGTTTAGTTTTTTTTAAAGCTTTTTTGAATCGAAAGAGATTCGTTTAAACTGTGGCATAGTGAGTGTTAACGTCTACCTCCTGTCATAAAACTTGTGCATTCCATGATTTTTAAGAGCTTTCATACTTTTTGTTAAAAAATGATCACTTCATAACATAAATCGCCTTTTTAAATATAACTTGTTCAATTCCAGAAATGAACCTTGGCATGCATTGGATGATGTCCTCGATGTCATTTGACTACGTCCAAGTTTTTTTAAATTACGTTAAAAAAAATCACTACAAACGAAAACGGTCTCCAGTAGTAACAGCTGTTAGGAATTCCCGTGCTGTAAAACTCATAATGGCACGGAAAGAACTATTTCAAAACAAAAGCTGAACGCTGTTGTTTTCATGCACCCAGAGAGTCTCCACAAACAGAAAAAGGGACGGTAACGTGTGGCAACACTAACAGTCTCCAATCCAAGCAAGCGCATCATGTAGTATTTACCACTGAAACTGGCGGTGTCGCCATTTTAGGTCAAAAGCTGGCACTGAAATTATTACGGATTTTGAGGTAAATTACCATTAAAAAACCAATCAGTTTGCCGGCTCATCTGCCATGTGCGCTCGTTTCGGCGAAGAGAAACCGCGCAGCGGCTGCATGTGTGCCTGCCCTACCTGTAATACTGATGTAAATATCGGCCGCGGGCTCCGCCTCTCCGCGGTCGGCCGCGCGACTCCTCTTCCTGCTGTCCGCGCGCCTCCCGTCGCCTTTGCGCTTCATTCTCCCTCTACGCGCACACGCGACTCATCCTCGGCGAGGCCACGCTGTGCAGCCCACGCAGACGGACGCTGTCCCTCCGCAGCTTCCTTCACTGCCCGCTACAGGCAGCGCGGAACAGCTGTTCGCCGCCGCCGCTGCCGCCGCTCAGTTTTTGTTCTTCTGACGTTTGAACGTGGGGCAAGTTTGTACCCCCCAGCGTGACGTCAGCGGCAGGGAGCTTTCCGCAGGGTAAAAGAGGCATTTCTGTGAAAGTGAGAAAGGCGGCGGCAGGACGGTGTGACTCGCCAGAAATTATTGGGCTGGAGGAACGGAGACACACACCTGTCCAGTAACATTTACCCAGCTGTATAAATCATGGGTAAATAATTGTAGGTGCAGTAACACATGATTGTAAGTCGCTTTGGAGAAAAGCGTCAGCCGCCATGTCATCTGCTTTATTAATAAAGCTAAATAAAGTTCATTTAGCTCCATCTTTCGTCCGTCCTGCATTGAATGTGAATCAACTTTAATGCTTTGCACATTTTTCCGCCAGGTATTCTATCGATCAAGGGGACTACAAGTGGGATTGGAAGCAGTGCTGAGTGCAGGGTTCTTTATTACGACATCACTAAATAAACAGGACTTTCTGGTTCACTTTCAATATTTATCCAGTTCAATGTGTGTAAGATCACGTAGCAGGAAGAAATACGCAAATGAAATGCATGTTGGTATTTAAAACATTTGTAACGTTGTTTCACAGGTTGCAAGGAGCTGATTGTAGAAGGATTTCAGAGGTACAGTACTAAACTCCTGCGCTACATCGTTTTGCCCGTGTTCACCAGGCCCCCAGTGCACGAAGCAGCGCCTCCTACAGGGCAGGGCTGTGAAACGCAGTCTACGAGGGACTGTACGCACTGAATCTGGCCTCTCAATATTTTCTAGGGACTTGTTGCATCTAAAAAATTTTACAGTCAGCTAAAGTTCTGTGAAGTTCTTTTCATTGACGGTTAAAGTTCTTTAAATTAATTCTTTTGAGTTCTGGTGACAACCCCATAATTTTGGCTCAAATACAAACAGTAAATTGTGTAAAATGTTTGATTCCAAATGGGGCAAGTTTTTCTAATAAGAATGTGTTGTATTTGCTGCTTTTGTTTAGTTCACCCAATTACAAAGCCAATATCATAAAGCCATGAATTTTACATTGTACAGGTGTAATGCAACATGACATTTCATGAATAATACACAGCAAAAATTAAATTTCTTAAATGTTTTATTAACATCACTGCTACAGCACTGGCAATGTTTGTAATTGTGCAGTTGCAAAATAATCCACATTTAGACTGTACAGATTGAATACTGCATACAACAGCATTGGAACAGTGACAGTACAAGTTATTGACACTGCTCAACATCTCAAATTGTGTCAAAAACAGCTGCTGCACATGAAGTACCAAAGAGTGTACATAACAGCAGTGGAACAGTGGGGGGGAATTAAAAAAAAAAAACCACATAATTTAATCTATAAGGCAGCAGGGTGTCATAGCAGATTCAGCTGGTGCCTGATGTGTGGCAGGTCTGGGGTTAAAGCCCTGCTTGGGGTGCCTTGCGATGGACTGGCGTCCCGTCCTGGGTGCGTCCCCTGCCCCTTCAGCCTTGCGCAGTGTTGCCGGGTAAGGCTCCAGCTTGCTGCAACCCCACTTGGGACAAGCGGTTGTTGACAATGGATGGATGGATAATTTAATCTTTTTTTTTTAGCTATCAGTTCTCTTCAGGGGAGGGCAAATGAAGCCGCCATGATGGAACTTTACTTCACAAGTGTTTTTTAAAGCCCTTGTTGACTTACAAACACAATCTGAATGTAAGCAGGGAAAAGAACCTCTACTGTCTGGCCAATTAAGTCAGTGGTGCTTCAACAGGATGTCTTGCTGCAGCATGGAAAATTTACAAAAACATCATTGCATAGATCTGTGTTGAGTTTTAAATACATGAAATAAGTATCATTCAGTAAATTTTTATAGAAAGCCTCAGTACTAAAAACTTACAGTGCAAATATCAAGCTGATCGCTGACAAAGAATGTTCTCAGCTGAAGTGAACTTTAGACATACAAACCCATGCAAAATCTATCCAATTGCAGTTCTGCACAGAGGTGTCGATGTGCTGAGATTGCCACCGCTGAAATACAAAACAAAAAACAGAACATGATGCATTAATCACTTGGAATGTTATACAATACATCCAACAACAGCTTTGATAAGTCTTTTAAAGTGAAACTAATATATTATTCACATGAGGTAACAAAATAAATTAACTTCCATACAAAGTAATGTCACACTTGCCAGCTGTATAATAAATCAGGAGAGGTACACTGTCCCAAATGATAAACATTACACCACCTAATGTTAACATACACAAACAGAATAAAAAGATGCATAATGTTAATTACTGCTTGACGTTTATTGCTTTTAGCCTATGCCCACCACAAATACTTCAAAATGCGATATGCAAGACATGCCACTCCAACAATTGTCAGCAAGATAACTTTAAAATTCATTTTAAAATTAACCACAAGTGTTATGCTAAAACATCTAAAAACTGCTTTTTGCATTAACAGCTACAAGCCTAACTGTAAAGCCCCCAAGACAGCACTGTAGCTAACTTCAGCTAGGTTAGTCGGTTAATGACTCACAGAAGCAATAAATCAGCATTGATGTGCAGAGTTGTGTTTGAAATCTATGTTAAAAAGAAGTCTTCAAATCAAGTCGAGTACATGCTTAACATTGTCAGTTGCTTTGGAGAAAAGCATCAGCTGAAGGAATATGTATAAATATATACAACTAATTTGACTAAATCGTCAACTAACTTGGGTATTAATATTGAAAGTAAATTTGAGATATGATTGAAAGTCTACAGCTTTGCTGACTTGTAAATGTCTGTCAAAGGACCCACCATTCATTTTATGAAGCTTATGCTGGATTACTCCTTGACATGACATCTTGTCTTCTGGAAAAATCCAGAATATTTGAATTTAGTTCCCTAATGCACATGCTCAATAGATTGAACATGCCTGCAATTTTGCTCAGCAAGCAAGATTTCTTTTATTAAAAATGAAAATTAAATGAAAAGCTGTCTTAGCACAGTTACTTCGCTTAATGTAACATTTACAATGTAAGTCAAATTGTGAAATATTTCACTGTTTTGGCCAACATTTTCACAAAATGGATTTTTTACAGTGCAGTATGTTGCTTTTTGCCTTGATATTTTACAATAATTCATTTAACAGACTTTTCTCCAAAGTGACTTACAATGAATATTGTGTAGAATTTAGCTGACACTTTCAATTATTTAAATGCTGGTACTTCCAGGTATACAAATGTTTACACTGCTTGCGTTTGCAAGTCGACTCTTCTTTAGAAATGACAAAAACAAAATAAAATTGTACATATTGTAGAATTGAACACCACATTCCTGCAAAATTCCATTAACATGAAAAAAATTAAAAAGATTTATGGTGATTTAAAGATTTTTCCATTAAAAATATTTATGGTGTGATGGTTCTGAAAATTAAGAAGTAAACAGATGAATAATTTATTTTGAAAGAGTAAAGGTAACTGCATAGACTACCTGCCTGATGCTAAGAGAGGTAGACAGTAACACCCCAATCCTCTAAGGCTTCATGGGTTGTAGTAAAACGCTCATAGACACGCTACTCTCAGTGGACTGAGGCTAACCCTCCTCAGGGCCGTGAGGTTTCAGTTAATCATCTCATTTCCATGAATGAATTTTTGTTCTTTTGTCACAAAGTGAGATATTCAGAAATCTCTTTAAAAACCCAACTCTTTCAAGTTTTTTTTCAAAGTTTTGTAACTTTTGTCACTGTATATGTATCTGCACATTTTCACTGTATGTAATGTTCTTTCAATGTATGCAAGTTCAAAGCATCAAGAAATTTAAAAAAAATATTAGTAAATTATTTTTAAAGAGGCCATAGAAAGTAGAAGATTAGGGTCTTTGATTTGCAATCTGAAGATGCCTAGTTCAAATCCCCCCTCCTGCTGCAGTACCCTTGAGCAAGGTACTTATTCTGAATTGTTCCAACAAGAATACCCTGCTGTACACATTGGTAAATCAAAAGTCATTTTGGGCAAAGACACTGCTTAAAGAAAGAGAAATTGTAATATTTGTTATAGTGTTTCACCAGCATAAATTAAATGTCATTGGCTTCCACATACAGGTAATGTGTAATGTCTAGTGTTCTTGCCTCTTTTACTGCTTAATATTAATGGTTTCAAACTTTTAAACATCAATTATCCTGGGCTGATTCCTGAAATCAACCATCTGAACATCTGCCAACTGCAGTAGCCAGTTGATGGGTGTGTGGTCTAGTCGGTTCATGTCAAAGTGAGCAAAATGGACTTCAGGCCCTGGGGAAACAACAGCAAAGTATGATTAAAAAAAAAATAAAGTGCAAAAATGAATATACATTTACATTGTCACTAACCAGGTGAATATACCTGGACAGATCATGAAACATCTGCAAAAGATTCATATTAACAATCATGTTCAGTGAGGAATTAAACACAATGAGAAAAATTCATTTAGACCTCAACGTCTCATCTATGATTTACATTCTTATTTGTACTCAGTCTACAGGTTATGCAACGGTTCATTTCTAATTTTTATTATTACCTTGATTTAATATTTGTCAGAATTTTAAAATTTTAACATAAGTAAAGGAGTTAATTTATTACTTTAAAATTAAGTAGGAATTTAGGACGAAGAGATACAAAGAAATTTAAGATGACATGTTGCTGGTGAATAACTGTGCTACCTGGGCCTGCAATGAGGGCCCCACCCTGCTGATGTGGGTCTCCTTGGAAGTCAAATACCGGGCTGGTCATGGCTCTCCAAATGCTCCTCATGCTACCGGTCAGCACACTGGACTTCACATGGGGGCTGGAGAAAGCTGGCAGCACACGGAGGGACCATCACTACGGTGAGTTCACTGACAGAAAACTACTGTTTAAAAACAAATAAACTCACCATGTAAATATTACCTTCATCTGACATAAATGATAATAATGAAGAAGTCAAACTAAAGTAATTTTTACCTGACTGGAAAGGTGCCTCTCCTCTTCGCATCCCAAGTTTTTTATAAATACTCCTCTCAGGGTCAACATAAATTTCATGCTGATATTTTGTCAGGGAGCAGAAAGGCTACAAGACAAATATTTTAAAAAGTAAGCATTCCAGATAGGGCACAGAGGACTAACCAAAGAAACAGATTTGACCCTTAATGAATCTAGCAAAGTCTTGCAGCTGAGGCTGAAACATAATAGTTGACAAGAAATATAAAAACAAAGACTAGTTCAAATTCACACCTAACACACACAAGCAACAGAGTAGCATACCAAATCTAAAAAAAAAAAAAAAGTCCTATAGTCTATAGCAAAGTACATTACAATGGTTCCCAAAGCAGGCAATAATTCTAATCAATACAAATTAAATGTACAGTATATAAATGTAATGACATAAATGAGGTAAAGAATTCATGTTAAAAATTGCACATTTCTTCATACAATTTTAAAGCTTTAAAAGTAGACAAAATCTAAGGGACAGTAATACAGCTTTCTGCAAACAAAATTTGGTGTAAAGTTCTTTAAAGTGGGACTAGTGCTTCTCTTAAATGATGTATATGGCATGTGAATACCTCAATATGGTGATGAGAGGACTGCCCAATCACGACCAACCTGACACCAGCATCCTGGATAAAAACAAGCTTAAAGTTGATCCATTTAAAAAGAAATTCTGTGCAGCTCAAAGTATCAGGATCAAATGACAATATAATAATAAACTTCATTCATGACACTAAAAACCAAAATGCTTGCAAAGTCACAAGATAAAAATTGGATTATGACAACCCAGGGTGAAATATTCAAAAATAAATGTTTGCAAAATATAACAATCATTTTGCAAAAGGAAATGATAAACAAAGCAAGAAGAACAAGTTAAAGGCACAATAGAGAGCTTTGCAAGGTTGCAAGGGTTAAGAAAACAGATTTTATGACAAAAAAAACATGAATAACACAAAGATGTTTAGAAAGGTCCAAGACGGTGAGTGAAGAGATGAGTCTTCAAAAAACAGCACAACTGGGAAGGACTGGCAGTACACCAGATCTTGATGGGAAGCTCATTCCACCACTCGGGAGCAAAAAGAGAGAATGAGCGATACAGTACTTTTGTGTGTACATGACAAAAGGATGAGAAAAGGGTTTGTGACTGTATTAAAGTGTATAAAGTTACATGTTTGTGACATGTAACTTTATTAAAAAAAAAAAAAACAGAGAACAAGGGCCTAGAGAAGACATTGGATGCTATAGCCAGTAAGGAAGGGGAATGATCTGCTGATATGATAAAGAATTACACGACAAATCTGGGCCCAAAAAGTGATGTTACAATTATAGCTGAGTCAGTTTTCCGCTGCCACACAGCAGTTCATCACAGAAGATGAGGGTGAAAGGGTTATATCACTGAAAGGAATCTTGAAGGCGAGGTCTGTGAAAGGATTTGCGGAGCGTAGATAAAGGATGTCGTATTTGGAGAGATTTCATTTCAAGCGATGGTCAGGCATCCAGGAAGAGATATCTGGAAGGGAATTTGAAGTCTGGTTTGAGACCTGAGATTTGAAAGGAAATGAGACACTAATTTGAGCTTCATCTTCATAAAGTTGACAGGAGAAGCCAATGAATGGGAATGATGAGGGAACCCAGGAGAAGCAAATGCATAGGGAGAAGAGGAGGGAACCCAGAAGGGATCCCTGAGGTACACACCTGTGGGAGGACTTGAGGAGAGTTTTTCTAGGAAATCAACAATCAATATCCCACGCTGAGAATTGTTCAGCTGTTATTGAAATAATTTTAAAACGAAACAATCTGAACTTAATATGAATCAATTTCAGTGGTTTTACCAATGTGGTATCCCGGCTTAAACATTTTTTTTTACATTATATTTTGGGTTCGTTCAGCAATTATTGCTTCAGATAATTTTCAGAAAATAAAATAAAAACAGCCTTACAATAGACAATCGTGGGCACCGAAATTTTTCGGAAAGCCATAGCATAGTACTACTAGTACTTACGCGGAGGTAGTCAGGGGGGATTTTTGCCAAATCCTCAACATACTCTTTGCAAATGTAGCACAAGAAATTCTGAAATGAAAGGCAAACATGCAGAAAAATTAAATAAACGATACCACAGATCAAGTGATGAGTGGCTGGGTGTGTGTGTGTTGTAGACCTTCGAGCAAACACAACAGCTGTTTCTTGCGACTACCGCTAACACATCGTGTGTACTTCGACTCGAAGAAAACGGACAGGTCCAGTAACTCCATCTTGCCTTGTAATCGTACTATTTCTTTATTACATCTTCGGACACAAAGTTGTTCTGACACACACTGTCCCGATATCATTTGCGGCTTCCTGAGCCGTTTTGTTCGTCCCCCGCTGTCCGGCGTCTCCACACACCCTGACGAAGACGACGATGGCTTTCCTGTCCTTATATAGCTGTCCGAAGGGGAGGCGCGCGCCATGGCGGTCCAATACAGTACAGTTGCGGACCGCCGACAGGTCCACATCAAAGTGACCCTCGGCCGATGTGGGCTCCGTCCTCCTGACCTGTCGAGTCACCGGAGCTTCGGAAGCCATTACGAATAACACAGGATCCGCCGCGGAGCGAGCACCCACGCCCACTTCCAGGAGTTTCCACCCGTCGTCGGGACGTGAATTCCTCCCCCGCGCCCCGCGCGCATCACTTACATCACAACAGGTTTCCAAGTGCAGCGCGCGCATTGCTCCGTCGTCTCTCGCTTCGTTAACGCGAGTGTGTACCATGCGAAATATACAGTAATTGTTGTTTCCCGTTGTAAAGAGAACACACAGTGACGTCAGTTTCCCTGCATGTGGGTGCAAAGACTTTATTATACTAGGTTGTAAGTTGATGATGATGTAGTTGTTCAAAAACACGAAGCTCGTCAGCTCATGCAAAAACAACGCGAATCAAAGAACACTCACTGCAGTGCATCACTGCGAGAAGTCACCAGGAAATCGAGCACCAGCCATGCTTCTCGCTTCAAATGCGCTATTTTTACGAAGTTTGTTTCATAAAGTTGCATACTACTACTATCATCATGCAGTAACAATTATCAGAAATACACTTTAACTTGCGCTTACTTTTTTTTACATGACAACAGCACCTGGAGTTACCAAAAACAATGTCAATAAATTAACAGAGAGGGAAAATAAACATTGCTACCTTTAACTTTTACAGTACAGTTCGCCGCGGCGTAATAGTGCCACTTTACCAAGTTAGGGACTACCTGGAGGACTCGTCGATTGACGAATTGTATTAGTTATTCAGCGAGACTGACAGGACATCCGGTCAATTGCCACTGACTGCTCTGAAGCGGGTCCAGAAAATTATCCAATGGCTGTTGAAGTGGAAGGCGTAACTTCCGGTCCAGGGTTTATTCCGGAACTCTTTCTAGTGATATGAGAGTCACAGACCTAATGTATGCGGGCGTCCATAAATGTTGATGCTGGATTTCGTGTGGAAACTTTCGAACTGACTGCCCGTGCGACCCACGAAGATAATGCGATCGCGGGACGAAGATGGGCAGCACCGCTTGAACTGGTAGGGGAAGTTGTCGTGTGTATCAGTCCAGACTCTGTGAGCAGCAGAGCAGGATCACACACACATACTCACTCAGCTGAGCTAGCAGAGCTAGCCGATTTACTCCGTGAATTCACTTAGAAAGTTCATTTGTGACACGTGCAACTCACTTTTTTTGTATACTTTATAGCTGAAATAGCTCGTTTGCAGCAGCTTTGAAGGTTTTCTCTTCTATCATTAGAAAAACGTTAGTCAGACAGAGAGAATTTTTTTTCCTAGCAAAGCAGCAGTAGACTAGTTCATGTTGTTTTCCATGGACCATGCATGCATGTATTGTATGTACCTTCTTTTTGTAAAAAAAAAAAAAACCCCCCAAAAAACATCTATTATCATTTATGTCAAATTGTATATCTTGAGGCTTGTAGTTGTATTCAGTTAACGTGAAACTCGTGTGTTATTGTAGTTTTAACTGAACGTCTGTGGAAAAAACATAAGTGATGATTGCTGTTTGTGTTTGTAACTCCCTAGTCCACACATTACATGCGGTGTTGAGTGAGATTCAATAAGTACAAGTGCCATTTTAAAATATAATCCTGGAAACAAATCACTAATCATACACTCAGTAGCTCCTACTGCCTCAGATCAACATCTCATATCTTGCTTGTTCAGCCAAACGCGCATGTACTATGTAGATGAGATCTGTGTGTAGTGTATGTGTAATGTAAATCAGTTTAGCCACCTCACCTGTTCTTCCCAGAGTTCAGGTTCTGAAACAATAGAAATAAAGATTATGGTAAATGCAGGGCACACTAGTTGGTTTGCATGCTCCTTGATTCCCGCTGTTATATATGTATAATCGCTTGCATGCACATTTCAATACTAAGCTATACAGAATCCTGGCCTGGGCAACAACAGGAAAGTGATTTTATGTTTTTCTTGAGTGGTTTGATCTTTGTAGCAGTGATTAGGGAACAGGACACAACTTCTGTGTTGTCTTTTAAACGAATGGTCACTGTGTTGTGTAGCACTTGAACCTATAAGGACAGTCTTGGCTGCACAGCCTTGTAACACATTTTTTTTTTTTTAACAAAAATTGGTTTGCCCTGTAGTCTTTGTCCCTGCTGCGTTCCCAGGTTTGTGTCCACACCTGTGCATTTCCTGTAAAGGACTGTACTAATCTTTTTCTAATTGTATTTATTATATTGTATACGAAGATCTGTTTTGTTATGGAGAGTGGGGTGCGGTGGCGCAGTGGGTTGGACCACAGTCCTGCTCTCCAGTGGGTCTGGGGTTCGAGTCCCGCTTGGGGTGCCTTGCGACGGACTGGCGTCCCGTCCTGGGTGTGTCCCCTCCCCCTCCAGCCTTACGCCCTGAGTTGCCGGGTTGGGCTCCGGTTCCCCGTGACCCCGTATGGGACAAGCGGTTCTGAAAATGTGTGTGTGTGTGTGTGTGTGTGTGTGTTTTGTTATGTACAAAAAGGCTATTATGCAGCAGAATTTTTCTGGATTCCAAAGTGTAAATTCTTGAACTAACTGGGATCTTGTTTTGGTGCTCATTAATATCACTTTTCTAGAGTTGCCGTGAGTCATCTATATGGGCCATCTTCTTTCGAAAAATGGTAACCGCTTGAAGAAGAGGAAACGTAAAACGCGGAAGAAGAAGAAGCGGAGGAGGAACTGCTTCCTGCAGGGCCCTTGCATGCTCTGTTTCATTGTCCATGGTAACAGTGGGAGTCTCGACGACGACCGCCTAGAGAACAGTGCCACTAGGCTTGCTGAACGGTACGTGGCGCTGAGTTCTCCCGAGGACTGCGCCAAGTTCCTACTGTCGCCTCAGGAACTTGCCGTCTGGGAAGGGCAGGGCAAGAGTCTCCTGTCGTCTGTGCCCGCCAAACTCATTGGCCCTCAGGTGCTCTTCCGGACTGCTCTTCCCACTCAAACCCCTGGTGACTATTCTGAGATGGTGTGCAAGCGCAAGTGTGGTGAGCCGCGCAGGTCGGGACCCTGCAAGCAACCGCGCTGTGCCTTCCAAGAGGCTGTGGAGAATGGCGGGGCGGGTGATACTGGCAGTGCCTCTATGCACTGCCATCTTCCACTCTGCCACTTGCCTTCATCATCATCGTCCTCTTCCACCTCCTCCTCTGCATCCTCCTCAGAAGACAGCTCTGTTGCAGGGCTGCATGCAAAGGTGGGGCAGAGTGTGGGAGACACCTGCAATGCTATGGCCGTGCCCCAGAGCAGCGCTTCAGCTTCCTCTTGCCCACTTGCCTGTAGTGACACCCCAGGGGGCTTTAATGCTCTTGAAGTGCCAGACAACCCAAGCATCAATCAGTTGCCCTCCTCCATCCTGCTGAAGGTAAGTACAGAGCACTGTTTTCAGTGCAGCTGAATGTTCTTCAAGTATCGCAGTTGCAGCTGTGAGCCAAGATGCACAGTAACAGTTAAGTCTGAGTACACTTTTGTAAAAATAGTTTTGGCACAAGATATTTGATGAAGAATTTTGAGCAGAAAATTAGTGGGAGTGTCTTTTTAGCTGTTCTGCAGCAGTTCCTAGAGATGGAAGACACTGGCGCAGTGCTTTGCTTTGACTCTTCTGTCTAGTTCGTCCCGTAAAAGTACTGGCCAAGCTACCCAGGTGTACTCAAACTTTTCACTGGTACTGTAAATTTAGTGTGGATACTGGTAACCCCTGGCTACTTCTACTGAGTCTTTGCAAAGGTGGGGAACCCAAGGTGAAAACACCCCCCTTGCTCACTCTAATTGTAATATTATTTTTCTTTCTTCCGTTTTTGTTCTTCAGATTTGGTGTGTAGCCTCTGTTTCAAACTGTCATAAAAGTAATGACACATTTTTTTTCATTAAAACATTAAAAAAAATCTCCTCTCCCCTGAAAGTCCTGTCCACCATGACTCCTTAAGGCAGATTTTGCTGGACAGCCATACAATGGTTATTCCATGAAGTTGTAATTGCTTAAAATACTTCTAACTTCCTGAAACTTTTAAAGTCTTTATGAAAGTGCCAAACAAGAACTGATCCCGATCATCTAATTAAATGTCAGTTTCTGTTACACTTATGTCAGCAGCAATTAGTCTGGCAGAATGAAGGTTGATACACATATCCTCCCTATTACGGCAGCAGTTCACAAAAACTTTGGTTGACTTTGTGCTGTACGTGGTGCTCTAACATCCAAGTTTCAAGTTTATTGTCATAGGTACAAGTACCGTGTACAAGTGTCATGAAATTTTTCTTGAATGCTTCTCCACAGACTATGAACAAACCAATAGATAATACTGCACAAAACAATGACAATGAGTAATGCTAATAACAATAAATAACGGTAACAATAATAACAATAAATAGCAATAGACAGCCAGAGAACTCAAAACATGAGAATGCTTAAAGTGAGAGTGTAATCTACCAATGTGCTTGGAAGGAGCAGTCCAATTCTAGTTACAAGAGGTGGCACATTGATGAGTGTTGTATACTCTTACAGCAGTGGGGTAAAAGCTGTTGCTGTATCTAGCAGTGTGGATAATCCATCCATTATCTTTTATCTCTTGTATGGCTTGTGTTGTTTTCATAAATTGATTGGCAATAATTCTGCCTGATTTTTACAGATGTAAGAATTCATGTCTATTGGAGTCCCCAGTTTGTTTGTTTTAATTTTTTTTTTTTAAAGGTATTTTCACACCTTTCTGTGAAGGAACGCTGTCTCTGTGCATCCCTTGTCTGCAAGTACTGGCGTGACCTCTGTTTAGACTTCCAGTTCTGGAAACAGATTGACCTCAGTGGTCTGCAACAGGTGAGTGTGCTCACAGACTTTCTGTGGGTATGTGTGTTTACATGGAGATTTCAGTCTGGCATAGAGGTTTTTTCCCCCTTGAATTTTCCAATTCCCCCCCCACTTCAGAGTCAGTACAGGTTAAAGCTAGAGCTGGTCTTTCTGTTACCTAAAGAAAGTGAGTCTCTATTGGTGTAGCCATGAAGTTAGCAGAAAAATCCCATTCATCACACAAATAAAAATGTTGGTACTCTGATCTTGACAGTCATTTGTCTCTGGTAGGTGACTGATGACCTTCTGGTAAAGATTGCCTCATGGAGGCAGAACGTGATGGAGATAAACATCTCTGACTGCCGAAAGGTGCAGGACGCAGGTGTGCATGCCCTGGCCTCCCGCTGCCCAGGCCTGCTGCGCTACACAGCCTACCGCTGCAAGCAACTAAGTGATGCCTCTCTCATCGCCATAGCAACCCACTGCCCACTGCTGCAGAAAGTTCATGTGGGCAACCAGGACAAGCTAACCGACCACGCGCTCAAAAAGGTCTGTGTCTGACTAGTATTGCAGAGCTTGTGGGAACAGAATAACTTTGGGAAGGTTAAGAAGCATTCTTAAAAGGCTTGGGATTTGTTTAGCAGTTAACATTTCCTTCCAACAGTTTTTTTTTTTTTTTTTTTAAATTTAGGTTTTACAATGAGCAGTTTAATGTAATAAGTACATAAATTAAAGGGATACCTGGATGAATGAGTTCTGTATAAAAGATGCTGTCAGTCATCCTCTACTTTACAGGTAGTGATATAACTCAGGAATTGTTCTAGAAACAAATGAATACCATCCATCCATCCATCCATCCATCCATCTCTAATCACATGTCCAGTGCCAGCCTGTTGTGATCTAGATTCTGTCTGCTAGACAAGGATGTCAGGTCATTGCAAGTCAATCACACAGAAGTACTCGCTCATACATAAACGCACTAAAGGCAGTTTAGACTCACAATCCAACTGAAACATGTCATCACCGGCTCTACCCGCTGCTGCACTCCATGTATTCATTTACCTGTTATAAATTATCTGCATTTGGAAAACCTTTTTGTTTGTTGCAAGGTCAATACTAGTCAATCAGAGTGTACTAAAACATGTAGCCAGCCAGTTACTTTTAGATAGGTTGTTATGAAGATACCGCTGTGTTTTTCCAGCAGTGTTACTGAGTAATTTAGTGTTTACATTTGAAGTGCTTGGCTCATTTAGTTAAATATTTGCCGAAATCCTCTCGTTAGCTCTGTGTTGCTTGTTACAGAAGACAGCCATACTGAAGCAGTTTTATTTTTGATTTTTATTGTCTAAAAATGGGTAGCTAACCAACCTGCAGCAGTACCAACATTCCAAATCATAATAATTTTAGTTCAGTACTGTGGCGTTTCAGCTTATGTGGGGATTCTTGTCTTTGATCTTCTGTGTAAAGCCAAAAATTATACATGGCTGCTTTACCATTTTTATCTTGTTGTTATTATAAAGGGTTGTACTAAACGTTAATATTTATATATTGTCAAACCCTGAGATGCGCCTCTTTGTCTTGTGAGAATTTAACCTAACAAGGGCTTCATTTTAATACCCCTACTTTGGTTTACAAGGCGTTTTCTTCAGATTTATCATTACTAAATTTGAATATTTCTGTGCCTTGTGAAAGCTGAGTAGTGTGAGACTAGAGTCACCAAGTGACTTTCTTTTTTTTTCTTCAGTTATACTTTTAATGCTCCAAGTTTTCGACCTCACCTACCACTTGTTTACTAGTTTCATGTGCTTTAATCTTGGTTAACATGGCTTGGTAAACGATGTGAGCTTGATCCATGAGTGTGAGTCCATTTGTATTGTTTTAATTTATTTTTGTGTTTGCTGTTCTGTTTTTCCATTACAGTTTGAATTAATATATAGACATTGAGTATCATATGTATGTTATTTGTAAACGTTTAACTTCACTGTATGTAGTAGCTATGAAAGCTGAAGAAGCACAGGTAGACAGCCATACAGTTATAGCACAGTTTAGTAGTTAATGAAGGGAAATTGCCTTGTTATTGTGTTGTAGTCACTTGTGACTATTGAAGTAATAGTGTGCATTCTAATATGAGCTATGAGAATACATCTTATTAAGGGTTTTTTGGAACAAATTACCTGCATAAGGTAGGGAAAGTCTGTAATAAATTAATGAAAACTTAGATTGTACTGTAGTTACTCCTAAGATACACAGTTAAAAGAAACTAATGTACACCAGTACACATTATAAAGTTCTGTATATAATGCCAATAATATATAGTGAGGATGAAGAAGGTGCTAAGGGGTTTCTCGGGGCATTGTTTGTTACATAGAAGGTTCATGTAAGATCACTAGTAGCTTATTTGCTCTGTATCATGTTTAGAAACATCAGAAATCCTACTTTTTTATATTTTCACACGAGCTGTTTTGAGGATTATGAAGTTAGAATGCCAAAGTGAAATGTGTGTAAGATGCAACTCCACTGTGTGTTGTCCAACTCTTGGCTTGGGTCCTGCTGGACAGTGTAAGTGTATAGACTGAAAGTGTTATTCGGCACAATACCTGTTATAATTTTTCCTTGCCGTTCACTCAACCGATCTTCAGCATCTCAGTCTAGCATGTATGTTTGTCTCACTGGCATATCTACATTAGTTTAATATGCTTGTTGGGATGGATGGAAAATTGCAACATTCAGCTCACCTGGAAATTTTGCAGAAATGCCTGCAGCGTAGCGGTTCAGGTAGTTATATTAGCAGATCTGGTGACCTTTTCTCAGAGCAAATGCAGTGGTGTTATGCGTTTAATAAAAGTTAATTATTTTTGTGATAATGCCTTAGGAGTTTGAGTCAGCAGAACATTATGGGGATGTTGTCATGGCAGGGTGGGGATTTTTTTTTTAATTTTTTTTTTTAGAAAGTTAGCCAATATTAGGGTCATGAGGGATTTTATGGAAATTGCCAGCTGTACACATTCCAGGTGCCTGAAGGGACAATACTGGTTACTGAAATTGGGCAATGTGATTAAAGTGATGGTGACACTGGGAACTGGTCAGTTACACAGATGGAAATGGCAAAACTGGGGAAACAAATTAGGTGAAAAGAGTATTTGGTTGTGTTGTATATGGGACTGTACTGTGATTTGCCTTGTTAATTTTCTGAAGCACAAGGTGGTTTTGGATTGCACTCTGCTGGCTGGGGTTGCTGGCCTCCTCTTCCTCTCTTCATGGGAGTGTAATTTTGGGGACAAGTGGACCATAAACCCAGAGCTCTGACCGTGTTTTTGTATGCCTGTTTGTCTGTGCCCAGCTAGGGGAGAACTGCCGGGAGCTGAGGGACGTCCACCTAGGCCAGTGCTATGGCATCAGCGACGAGGGCATGGTGGCTCTGGCCAAAGGCTGCCTTAAGCTGCAGAGGATCTACATGCAGGAGAACAAGCTGGTATGTGTGCTGTTTTTGTCCCATGTGCTGGAGGGGTGGGGGGTGCCAGGCACCAAGACTGAAGCTGCTGTTCTTCAGGAGAAGAAGGCTGTCTGTTCTCCTTATGACTGGAGGGCCTCAGGTGTTTTTGAAACTGCTGTCTTCTTTACCCACAGAGTGTGTAATAGGATATGGGTGGCACAGCGAGTAACACTGCTGTCTCACAGCGCCTGAGTGGTGTGAGAGAACATGGGTTCGATACCCGCTCAGTCTGTGTGGAGTTTGCATGTTCTTCCCGTGTCTGCATGGGTTTCCCCCGGGTGCTCCGGTTTCCTCCCACAGTCCAAAGACATGCTGCTCAGGTTCCCCCATAGTGTGTGAATGACAGAAAGAGAAAGAGAGAGTGTTCCACTGATGTACGGATGAGTGTAGTGTGTGGTTCCTCAGTGATGACATCCAGTTTTGAGCTGAAGAGACCACAGGTGGTCCCTGACTTGCGATGGGGTTACGTTCCGTGAAACCCCTTGTAACGTAAAAATGTTGGAAGTCGAAAATGCGTTTAATACACCTAACCTACGGAACATCATAGCCTAGCATACGTGCGATGGTGATTACGGCCTTGCCGTTTTCATGGTGGGCAATTATCTTGAGTTTCTCCTCAAGAGTAATTGCCTTCCTCCTCTTCTTGCCACCAGTAGCAGGAGACACAAATGGGCGTTTTGTAGATATTATGGATGCACAAAACACAACCGCGTGACGGACAGGGAGATGCGGATCGCTGCCGTTGCCCAGCATTGTGAGAGAGTATTGTACCGCATATCGCTTTCCTGGGAAAAAAAATCAAAATTCAAAATAAGGTTTCTGCTGAATGTCTATCGCCAGCTCACCATCGTAAAGTCGAAAAAATCATGTCGAACCATCGTAAATTGAGGACCACCTGTATAGACATTTTACCACACAGATTTAAAGCAAATGTATATTGATGAGACTAATTGTTTGAAGGTCTTTTGTGCTACAGGACAAGATAAATCACTGGATGAACATTTTTCAGTATTATGCTCTTAACATCAGTTAGTTGTAATTATTCTTTATATTTATTTATATCAATTTAGCTAATGTCTGTCTCGGGTGACTTACAATTTTAGGTTTGTACGAAAAGTTGGTTACAGTGCATTACACACTTATATGGTTTGACTGTTAGTTCAATGTAAGTGCTTTAATCAAGGAGGAGGACAGGATTTGGGATCTGAACCGACAACCTTCAGGTTACAAGGTGATGACTCTAAACACAATGCTACCTGCTGCCCCAGTTATAAATATTATTGTTAAACTGTAAATTAATTTGTTAAAATTACTCCAAAACCTTGAGGTTATTTATACCATATGGGGAAGCAGGAATTTCAGCTGGTAATCAAACCCAAACCAGCAGTGGCAAGTGTGCTGTAGTGCCTTGTGTTACCTGGTTACAGCAATTCAGTGCTGTAGACTGCAGATGTGTATGCTGGGATAAAATTACAAATAATTTGTTTGTTGTTTTGTTAATTTAACTCTGGATTATTGAAATTGACTCTGTTTACGAGTTTCTGCTCAGAAATGAACAAGCGATTAGCCTGTACTTCCAGTGTCATGAGCGATCCTCCAGTGTCCTTGAGTGACCACTGGAGGGCAGGCGCACTCCGTGTCTGTCCCCTCTGTCCTCGGACCACCTCTGGGTCTGCGTATGGTTCACCAAAGCAGGCTCTTAGGAGGACGTGAAATTCACTTTGAAATTGTAAACGGCTGATGCATTCTTTTCTGCAACACATTATTGTCTCCTCTTGTTTTAGTGATGGCAAATGGCCCTGGGTGTTAGAGATGCTTTGGGATTACAGTCAGATATACAGCCTTAAAGAGGCTTGGAATCCAGTAATGTTTTTCCATTGGCACATGATACCTTATTGTACATTTTTTTTTTTTTTTTTTTTTTAAACAAAAAGCAACTGTTTTACCCTCCTCCACCACTTGTGCCAAAGATCTGATTCAAAATCATTCCCTGTTCTCTCCCACTGCGCTATAACCTTGATGAATTGGACCTCATAACGCAGTTAACAGGATCTTGACCTGTTAATAGTTGGTAAATCATAATAATCGTTATAGACATGGTTGTTATTGGATGGAGTACAAGAATGTTTGTGTAACTATTTTAGCACAGCTATCGGTTTCCACATGGCTATTACTTGCATGCGAGGTTTGTAGCAAATGATCACGGCAAGTCCTCTGGCACTCTGGTTTTATGTGCCAGAGAAAATCTGCTGTATGCATTTCAGAGATTGTTATGTCTAGCTCCTTATGGCTCAGCCAGAAACTTTCAATGTGTCTCATCCCAGATTTGGCCAGGGAACAACCTTCCCTCAACAAGGGGTATGTGGATATTATTTCATTGCATTAGATATGATTGTAATTTTTTTGTACTTTTAGTTAAAGGAGACTAGATTAATAGCTCAATAAGTAATTACCCCATTTAATTAGAAATTTAGAAGATTAAAGCATTGATTTTCTTAGTTCCCCCTTACCAAAAATGAGAACAAATGTTGAATTATTCAGTATTATTCCGTTTTGGCCTCAACAGGTTTCTATTTTCTCCCTTTCTGAACTGGCTACACTGTCACCAGAGGCAGGGCTACATATATAAGGGCTAAGTTATATACTCAACATACGAAAAAAAGATAACATTTATTTTTTAAAAATGCTTTTAGAAAAATGGTCAGCGTGCATGCCATAAGTGCATGTAAAACGTATATCTGATTTATACATACAGTAAAATTAAAGGTCTTGAGAACAGGGGCTTGTTAAAAATGCATATCAGTCCTAACGACCCAATTCCTCTGTTTCAAAACTGATATGTCGTTCTTTTCCTCCTTGTGTTCTGCTTCAGCTCGGTGCGAACCCTGTGAAAGTTTGCACCGTTGTAGGAACTTTCTCATCTCTGTAGGCAGGTTTGCTCCTTGAGACGTGCTGATTATTCATCAGTACATTTTTGCCATCTTAATTCAAGGGTAAGGCCTTTTATTTCGTTTTTCTTTGTCTAGTCATCTCACAGATAAATGGTTTTCTTTAAATTGTTTATCCAGTTTTTTGGTCTCATAAAAACTTTAAAGTCCTGTAGGGTAGTGTAGTGATGAGGAAAATAGACTTGTTACTGAGAGTGTGTTTGCTTCCCAGGAGATGAGCTGCAGTTCCTCTCCTGTTAAACCTGAATTGTCTCATTGAGTCTCCAGCTGTGTAAATAGGGATTGTGTAAAACATACCAACTGCACCTTCGGGAAAACGGTGTGCACCAACTGACGCATTCTTCATTTTCCCCTTTCCATCCACTCCTTGGGAAGTCTGCAGCAAAGCTCAGGAAGCCATTTGTGTCACACATTTGTATTGCCGTGTAGTCGACTATTGTCATGTGTACTACCACTAGTGTATTATTTCATATATTCATATAGAGGTGACAGGCTTGAGAGCTGTCACCACGTCTTCCATTTTGTCCCAGTCTGCATAGCTGAGTATTGGGCTGCATAGAGCCTTTTAATGCCTTTTACAGCTGAAACTGAAGCTGCTGGGCCTCTCTCCTCTCTGAATCCATGGCTTGAGTTGGGCAGTTGATCCTGGCCCTCTGATGTCATATAGTTTTGAAGTCGTTGACAGTTCCTGTAGTCCCCCATCAGGGGAAAATATGTCTGCAGTCATCTTCCGAGGCACCGCCGTGTCTGTCCGGACATCCGAGCGCAAGTCTCTCCTTTATCGCTGCCTCCACGTATCCGTCGACGGATTTGCCTGGCTCCTTTATAATTGTGGCACAATTCTGGTCTGATGGCTTCCTCTCTATCCAGTGGATTAAAATGAACCCGTGATTCCACGATATACCTCTTCCTGTTCTTTCTCTCTTTCCATTTTTCCCCATTAGGCCTTCCCCTCCTCAAACGAAGAAGACGACCTGGAATCTGTTTGTGCCTTATTGGAGCTGTTGAGTTCTGTTCGTCTCTGGCGTTTATGCAGCGATTTCTAAGAAGTGCTCCATGCCCGTTTGAAAAAGAATCTGTTCTGCTGGCTGTGCTTGGATGCTCTCCTTTAGTTCACCACATGTGTTTCATTCGCAGACGAATGTGTAATTGAATGACTTGTGCCAGGTTTGAAATGTATTTGGCAAAGGCAAACATGGATAAATCCAATTTTCACCTTTAGCAAGTTTACAGAACCCTCAAGGTTCAGCCGTTAAGCTGCCTGTGGACATGAAGCAATTACGGCTCTCTGTTTAGCATGTTAGGCGGCTCACAAAACTTCTCACAATGAAGTCTTCGCTTCCATCTCCCTTGCCGGGCAAAATTAGTCATAGAGCTTTAGAGTTGGCCTGCGAGTCTCTGTTTGGGTTTGTTGCTCTGGGATCTGTGGACAACTTGAGCTCCTTTTCACGTGTAATGTATGTTTCTCGGTCCATGTACACAGCTGGCCATTATGTTGCTTATAGTTCTCATTAAATTTGGCAAACATCGCTTCTTGCGTGAATAATTTTTATGCATATTTTTACTTGGTTGCCTGACGTTTGTCTCAAAAGCAGCTTTACAGTTTTTGGCTTTGTACTAAGCTACTTGTAAACTTTTACCCATTTTTATAGCTAGGTTTTTTCTGAAGCAATTCAAGGTAAGTATCACAATCAAGCGTGCTACAGCAGCAACAGGGATTCAAACCTGAAGTCCTTTGACTCAATCCACTGCATCTAACCAGTATGCCACCTGATGCCTCCTAGATATGATGCTTCATTGTATTACTGAGAATTTCCCCCCCCCCATATTTCTTTTTGAGGCTATGGATACAGCCATGCCCACTTTTTCATTTGCGTGGTACACTGAATATTGTTCTAAAAAGGTAATCAAATGTTCTGCGTTTGGCTCCAACAGCTCCAATGTGTGATTACAGTTTCTTTGGCCACTCTTTGCTGGGAGGTGGCAGATCCTTCTCCTGAAAACCACGTGAGTCTGGGGAGAGATTACACATCCAAATCTGATTAGTAAGAGTTTTAATTAGCCTAAATGTGAAATGCAAATGGAATTGTCGCTGACCTAAAATAGATTAGCGCCTGCCCTCAATTTGGTTCTAATTACTGTGTGGATCCCAGTTTCTTTCAGAAAATTCAGGCTAGCGCCTTGCAGGCAGACAAAAGCTCAGACTTGTGATGAAAGATGAGTTTGGGGCGAATGTGTAGCTGTTGTGAATGACGTGCAGAGTGGCATTTAAAGGTAGTTTGTTTCCAGAGACCATAAAATATTGTGGTGTTCTTGAAAAGGTCCTAATATTTTTTTTTTTCTCCCCTATGCTGCTAAAGAGGTTAGACACTGTAAAGCTTCAGCTAGTATGTGTCATGGGTACCAAATATGTACCATATATGTTATAAATGTGGACATGGGCATTAAATGGGAGGTAGGGGCCTTGATGGCCCTTGAACTGTTTTTTTTGGTTTGCAGGGCGTGATATTAATGGTGTTCTGGGTTCCAGGATGTGTCTGTAGGATGTAATTTCTTGTCATTGGATTAAATGAAACTGTTCCTTACATCCTCGTTGTAGAACCCTTCCCTGTTGATAAGTGATCATCTAAATGGATAGTTATGTACTGTGCCCCTGTAGTATTCATACTGTTGTACCCTGTGTGTTTTTAGTCTCCTTAGAGCCCTTCTATTGATTTCTCTCTCAGCTCACTCAGCGGATGTGTTGGATCGGCCTACGACCAAGATGGTGTGGGTGGTCAGTGTCTGAAGATTTGAAGCCATTCATATTTTTTGCAACTTGTGAAGTGTGGATCTATCTCCTGAAGCTGATGTCAAGTGTACCGGTTGTGAAGAGTTTACATGAGTTTACTTGCTTGCATTCTGTCATCGGTGCACACTTCTCTGGAACCTTGAGTTCATAATTACTAATCCTGCGCGAGTGATCCAGGGTGTTAATGAGTCCCACTGTTCTTTTGACAGCTTGGTGGTCTGTAAATGGAGCACAGTTATTTATAATCCTGTCATGGGGCAAACAAACACAAAAAGCAGAATACAGCTGGTGAACTCTAAATGTCATGTCCAAAGCTAATAGAGAGTATAGAGCTGTAGCTGTAGTCCAGAGGAGGGAAGGGAAGCATAGTAGGAGAGGTGACTGACAGTCCGTCTTTGATGTAAAGTTCCTGCAGATGGGTACACCTGTATTCATGTCTGTGTTTTATCTGTGGAGAAGAGGTGTTTTAAGGGTTGTCCCTGTTGCGTTAGACAACATTGTCGAGATTGTAATATTCTGGCACGGGGTGCTATTTGTGTGTCCGATTGAACGACAGTGAAAAGTACCTGGACAGTCTGGCAAATGTTTGTCTGCGCTGACTGTTGGCAGCTGGGGGAAATGTAGAAATGGACAGGGGCTCAGTGACGGCTGGGTCGCCTGCCGGGTGTTAACGGAACCAGAGGCAGGCAGCAGAGGGCGTTCCAAGACCGCTCTAAGCATCGCTATTTACCAGCATTCAGTGACTTCTGTCCTCTCCTTGAAGTAAAGGGAGAATGCTGCTGCTCGTCTTGACACTGGATTAAGCTAAACACAAGATAAGTCTTAGACAAAAGCACAGTTACTTAACTGAACAATTCTAAATTATGCTTTAATACATAATTTACTTTTTTCAAATACAAACGGACTTACAAGGCCCCTGACAGCGATATGTTAATGTAAACTTGGAGCTCCTTTTGCACTTCTGTGTAAATATCTTTTAAAGTGTTCAACTCTTCTGACACTTTAAAGCCATCGAACAAAAAACAGGCACGCTTAAGGAAAAAACACATTTAAGCTGATAGATGCACAAAGAAGATTTGTTTAGGAACTGTTGCCTTTTATCGTCAGTGGATTAGTCACTACTGAGGGAGACTTACGGTCAGAGAATTGCACGTTCAGATCACATGGACAGCTTCTGTTTTTCCCTTGAGCTCTCTATCCTGAGAGAACAATATATTTGTTGTCCTTTCATTTACAATCTTTTAGCTGAACAGGTTGGAGGGGGGGCAACCAGCTAAGTGTTCGGGGTAAGTTAACTAAACCAGCTTGCAGTGTCTCTGAGTACTTTCTACACAGTGATTGAATTGGATGAAAATGTTAGTGGTTTCTATAATGGAAATCTCTCCTCTATTAGCTTCATAACGTTAGACTTGGAAGAATAGGACAGTATTTTTTGAGTCTAGGAATTTTGAGAGGTGTTTATTACAGGAACGCCAAACTTTTTTTTTTTTTCTTATTTTTTTTGTGAAACAATATGGATAATATGCTAATATGCAAAAAGACAAATAGGTCAGTCTTTCAGACATTCCAGCTGTATTTTTGAGAGGTCAGATTACCTTGAGTTTCAACTTTTCGCCCCCTCTCCCTTGACTGAAAGTGAGAGAAAATGAGAATTATCCCAAAAAGATAAACGACCAAAGGCGGTTTCAAAGACCATGCAAAGAGTGCTCTTTGAAGCAAGGGGAAGTCTTGTAACCTTTGGCGGCTCTTCCCTCTGGTGAAACAGCCGGGGGTCCGTACCAGCGGGCTGCCTGTGGAGCCCCCAAGGAAACCGACTCCCCATGAGAGTCGCCGGAGGTAAATGTGTTTCACATCAACGGAAGAGCCGCCTTTAAATCGCTGAGGATGGGAGAGCGGGCCAGGTTTTGTCTGTGATTTATGATCCATTTGTGATGTAACCTCATTGCCCCGCCGGCCACCCCTCCCCACCCCTCCAATTTTAACATGATGGATTTTTCTTTGTTTCAGCAGTCTAAAGTGTGAATGTGACTTCATCTTCTAAAACTCACCACTCCTTTTTCTCAAAAAGGAAATGGAAGACTGAAATGTATTGTGTGATATGGAATGATTAATAGTGCCTCGCTTGCCTGGGGCTCTGCGAGGCTTTAGAGGGAGGTGAGTGTCAGTGGTCATATGGAGAGGGACGTAACCTGCTTTTCTCTCCCTCACTAACTGAGTCATTCCTGCACTGTTTGTCTCTTGCACACACACACACATGCCCGCTCAGACAGATCAGAAGTTGCACCATGAGGACACGGGGGACCCAGGCTGACACCCTGTGCTGGGAATGATGCTTGGTGGCACTTGACTGTGCAGTTCAGCACTGTTAGCAGCCCGTCCTTTCATCTCACGAGTCAGGAGGGCTGCTGTCAGTGAGCCAGCCATTCTGGGACTAATTATCTAAGGATGCTCCACGGGCATCCAGCGTTAGGAGAGGAAGTGATGTCAGAGGACTGACCTTTCTGCTGATTTTTTTATTTTCCTTTTCTCTGTCTGGTCTGTCCTTTGGTAGCTATGGGGCCCTTGAGCTCAGCATCTTTGACGTGTGTATCTGTGTGTAGAGCCATGAGAAAGGACTGCCTTGTTGTCACTCAGCCACTGTGGGTTCTTCTTTAGTTTTCCACCATTAATCTGGTGCTGTATGGAGGTGCTTTGGGGTGTGGAGGCTGAACAAGAATTCTGAAAGGGTTGTCTTTGATCACTCTTTGATCCTTTGCTCTTTCTTCCGTCTTGTGTCATGGTTGGCAATATTAATAAGTAATCATGTTTGTTATTAGTGTTATCTGGTTGACCTTACTCTTTAGCTCCTGCTTCTCCTTCTCCTTGCCCTGAGTAGTTTCCTAGTTGCATTAGAGTCCTATTTCTGCCCCCTTGCCCCCTCTGCCCCATGTCTTGGGGGAGCCTTATGCACCTTGATATTAGAAAAAAATGATCTGGTGCATTGTATGTATCTCAAAGTGGTTTTTATATATACATGAAAAGAGGGCAGCAGGTAGCATAATACTTAGAGCTACCACATTTGGGCTCACAGGTTCAAGGTTTAATTCATTCTGCTCTCTTGCTGTAGTACCATTCAACAGAGTACTTGCCCTAAAATCGCTCCAGCAAAAATTACCTAGTTGTGTAAATGGGTAAATCATTGTAGGGAGCTTTTACATTGTCATCAACTTGACATTGGCTTAACATTTGAAGAACAACATCAGATAAATATAAATGTACATTTACATTTATTTATTTAACAGTTGGTTTTCTCCAAAGTGACATTCATCTCAGAAAATAAATTAAGTCTTTACAAAAAACCTCGCTTTTAAAATTCACTCTGTTGAGTGTTACTTTGAGTACCAGAATAGCATTAGTGTCCTTCAAGAGGTCAGTCTGGTGGAGCTGGTCCTTCTCTGGATTTTTCTTTCCAATCTGCTCGCCATATCTAGCAACTCTGTCTCGTGGAGTCCAAGGTTAAATCACACAGTGGTTTGAAGTTGAGCCTCATCTTGTGATGATACGAAAGCTCTCAGTGAACTGTTCAAACACAATCAGTGTAGTTTCCAGAAATTATACTCATCATTTGGAATGATGGGCTACATATTCATGGTGGAATGTAGTTTAGCAGTTCTCCAATAGCCTTGAAGTCTGCTTCATCGAGTCTGTCGTTTATGCTCCCTGTCTCTGAAATTTAAATTCGTATTGCTTAATAAAATGTTTTGTCTCAACAAACGTCTGTGGTAATTGTCATGCATAAAGGAAAAAAAACAGTAGTGCTAGTTATCAGTCCTTAGTGCAGCTGGCTTTACTAATTGTAACAGTAAAACCACTGTAAAAAATGAAGATGCAGTTTGCCCTGTGGTTGCAGTCCCAGCCATACCTTGTTGCCCTGACTCTCACTCTTGCACTTTTAGATGTCTTCTCAAGCTCCTGCACTATAGTGTGGGAAGATCCCATCTTTTTATGTTGACAGGTCCTTGGTTTCATTAATTTTCACATTAAAATTTAAGATCTCCTCTCCAAATATAATTTCCCACAATTTGAAAGTCAGGGAGTGTCCTATTATATTTCCTCTTTTGCTGTTTCAAGTTGTTTTGAAGACTGCACCACTTCTGTCACATGTGCAGCTTGTTCCTTACAGATTAGTTCCATTCCTGTACATCCGTTTTTCCTTCAGATCTTCACTGCAAATCTTTAAATCTCTTAATGTATATAATATATTTGTGCCATGCAAAGGTGCATAGTTTGAAAAAGGGAAAAAAAGGGATAAACGTAAACAGGTAAGTGCGGAAGCCCTAATCCTTTCCATATTTTAGTTGCTTGTGGATGTGTTACAACTAGGCACTCCCCTTGCTTTTAATTCTGATTGATGTCCCAGTCTGCAGTCTGTTACATCTCTGAAAACAGATGGTGCTGCTGGGTGGGTTGGGGTGTGTTGTGGTGTGGTGTGGTATGGGGTGGTTTTTGGTCAGCGTAGGAGGAGGCAGTTGACTGTTTCTCGACCTCTGTGCTGCTGCCACCCCTGGGCTGTTGGTGGGACAGCAGCGTGAGTTTCTCGCTTGGATCTTTGCCCTCCTTCGCAGTGGAAGCCCGTCCCGCAGCCGGGGATCTCCGTGCTTCAGTGGCCGCTGAAAGCTTTTGGCAGAGTGGCCCTATGGTGACAGATGGAACGTTTTCCCTCATCGATATGTACTAACTTTCTCTATTGACTCGTATGACTCAGTGGGTTAGCCTGCTGCCTGCTCAAGGACTCGTCTTCCTGTTGCCTGCGGGGCAGACAGTATTGAATATCCAGATGTTGTGCCTTTTTTCCTTCTCCCCTGGCCCTGGTGTTATGTGTCCCGTAGCTGTGTATTTGATGCTTTCTTGAATGTGCAACAGTAACTTGTACTTTTGGGACACAGACTGCGACAGGATTCTCCAAACATTAGTCACTGTGTTTCTCCTTAAATGGAACTGTTCCGGCATTTGATTTTATGTATAATTGCTGGCTCCATGTTTGGAGACAGGTTTCAGAGGACGGTAAGCTTTTAGTCTGAGCAGAGAGCTGATCCCACTCTTGAGGGCTTACTGCATAGACTGTGAGTAGGGACTGACTTGCTACATGCAAATCAGTCATCATATACTTCAAGATAAATCTCAGCTGCTTGTAAATAAAGACCACAAGGGCTGAGTACAGACTCTTTTCCTCTGCTGTTGAAGCACTACTCACTTAAATACCTTCGAGTGCCTTTGTGTGGCTGTGGAATCAGTCCTCATTTCTTTACACTTTTTGATTAATTCATGAAGCTGGATATTATACTTTAAGTAGTGAGCTGCAGAGTAATGATGGTAAAGTTTTTGTGATCCTTACTCCCACATCCGATGCTTTACTAATAAAGTTCATCTTGGTGTGGTCCAGCAGTTCCATGTTGTCTACGTGGAGTTTTATTTGTGCCAAAGTAGGAAGTTCTTCCTTCATCATAGGTACCAGGATGCCCTATCCTGAGATGTGCTGCTGAGACTAGCAGTTCAGACTAGATGGCCTGGTCCAGCCATGACTGTTTCCACCTTCCCACATTCTGGTGTTCCAGTAGATCTGTTTTACCCTATCTGTATTGTTGAGTTGCAAAGTTTTGAAAGATTTTTCAGTTGTGTTTATTTAATTGCATTTTATTCACTTATTTATTCTAAAAATGTTCTGTTTAAAGTTAATTCAACTTGTAATCTTTTGCCCTGCTGGTGGATGACAATAAAGCTCACCCAAAGGTTTGTGGGACCACTGCAGTTCAACTCACTTCCACAATGTTTGAGAGTGTCTGTGATCGGTAAGAAAATTTATTTGTTGGATGAAGTGATCAGCACTTAGCATTGAATTTTTTTTTTGGAGATGACATGTTTTTATTTTCAGTAATTTAAAATTGCTTTAATTTTAATGTTGCTAAAAGTTAATAATTAAAATGTCTTAATTATCAGTTTTTATTTATTATAGCTATACCTGAAGTATTCATAGAACTTTACGAGTGGAAAAAGTTGAGATAAATGTGATGGCAGACAGACAGACTTGGGTCAGTGTATTTTTCGCCAGTCTTTTTTCTGAGTCTGTACAGTACATCTTGCAAATCATTTTCAGCCATATAGCTGTGTTTTTAAGTTCATTTGGGAAGTTTTATTGAATGATAGTTTTGTCATTTTGCACTTCAAAAAATGTAGGAGCCACACTACCAATTAACTAGACTTCTTGGTCTGCTCTGTATTTGAAGCGAGCCCCATCTTTGTTTACATTTAAAATATCCATTTACTTCTTAAAGATATCCACTTTATTTAGATCCAGATTCTGCTGGAAAAATGTTAGCGCCAAAGGCCAGTTTCAGCTGGGCTTTGTGCGTTTATGGATTTAAGCCTTGGTTCCGTGTTCTTGCATTTTGTCAGTTTTCCATTCATTAAAGCCGAGGACAGGAACCGGCAATTAAATTGGCTTCTTTCTTTCAGTAAATGGAGTTCAGGGTTCTTGTCCTGTTTACAGAGATTTCATCAGACCACCAATCCCAGCTACAGGCAAAAGAATGGTTTTATATATTATATACACACACTGAGATGCAGAAAAAGGACAAAAATAAATAATAATAATAATAATAATAATATATATACTTTATTTTTGTCATTTTTCTGCATCTGTTGATTCACTTTAAATTGGAGCCATTGGATTTTCCTCCCCGGCTGTTTGTGCAGCACTGAACTGATTCTACCAACATTAGCCACCAATGAATTAAGGAGGAATGGGGGGGGGGGAACCAAGGCAATGTGAATTAATATGAAAATCAAGCAGAGTGTTAAAAAAAAAAAAAAAAAAAAAAGGCCAATATTGTCCTGTTTAAGTGTGCTGTGTTGAGTGCAACGTGCCAGAAAAAAAGAGGCATATGTAACAGCAGAAGCCTCGTGGTATCGCTCACCTGACCTGCGGTCTGAACACTGCAGCATTTATTTACTCTAAATCCTTGGACCCGGCACTACACCTGTATGACCAAATGACAGCACCTCTCTCAAATGGGACTGCTTTCAGGTGTTCAGACAGTACTGGTTTTCTTCAGCGTTTCCCTTTTTGTTTACCAGTACAGTATGGTAAACGGGGAAAGAAGCTTATTGAAGAAATAAAATGACAGCCGATAGTAGCTCTTACCTCTAAGCTATGTTTGGTCATAAGAATTGCAGGTTCAATTCCCACCTCTGGTTGTAGTACCTTTGAGTAAGGTATTTACTCTAAACTGCTGCAGTAGAAATTACACAGCTGTTTAAATGAGTAAATAATTGTCAGTACCTTAACATTGTAAGTTGCTACTGAGAAAAGCATCAGCTAAGTAAATAAATGTGAATAAGGTGGGGTTGGAGGCATCTGCTGCAGTGGAACTTGGGAGCCTCACGTTGCCTGTTTATTTAGTGTCCGTAACGACTTCCTTTGCGAAGACCTGGAAACTGTGTGAGCAGCTTGGTTCGCTTCTAATTTGGTGTTGTATCAATATCAATATTAATGTTATACAGGGTGGCTGAGAATACCAGCTTAAAATAACACAAGAAAACCCACAACCTTATTAAATTATGCTTAAAATTGTAATAACAGCAGTTCTCTTTTTTTCCTCAAAGCCTGAGTTTTTGGTTTGCATTTATCATTCCTGTATTCAGGCTGTCATGTGTTTCCTGTGGTATAGTAATACAAACAGCTGAGCATTGGGTCTTTATTTGTGTTTGTGAGCCGGGAAACAGGGTGGTGATTGATGGGCCTTGGAGCCCTGCGCCGCTTCTGACTGACACCCGTTCCCAACGCCATATCAAATGAAAAGGCCATAAATATTAGGAGCTGACAAGTAAAGGTCACAGTGGAAGGCCGGTGTTGCAGGCTGTGGAAGTGCAGCTTTTACCATTGGCAAAATAACAACAAAGTCTGGAGCGTGTAGTGGTCTCTCGGCATGGATGACTTCTTTAGAACATGGAAGAGAGGGGGCAACCAGATCCTTCTAAAAAGAGCATAAAAATGGCAGCATGTCTCAGTGCTTCTCAAGTGCCTGACTGCAACTCTGTAAGGTCTGTTGGCTATATCTCCTGTTTAGACAGTTTCACCAAATTGCTAAAGTGTTGTTTTTTTTTTTTTAAAAAAATCTGCTGTGTACAGTGTGTATTGGATACTGTAAATTAAAGATTCATCAGAGAAAGTGGTCATGCAGGTAATGTGCTCAGCAGGAATTTCTCAGGACATGTGCGGTCTACACATTCTCTGGTTTTTAGCAACCCTCATCTTCCAGTGAAATGCCTACCAATACATTTTTTTTCCCATACTTATTTTCCACCTCCCACATACCTTTAAAGCCAGTTTTGAACTGGAGGCAAACCTCACGATTGACATTATTACAGTAAGTAAGGTAAACCACCTAGCGTGTGTCTGTGTGTTACTGTTTCCTGTTTTACTGATCTGCACTGCTAAATATTTTGTGATTTCTCAGAGGTTTGAGGAAGATGATCTCCTTGGTCGTGGGCTGCAGCCTGTAGTGCGGCTGACAGGCGGGGTGTGCGGCTGTCTTTATTGGCCTTGTTCTCTGCTTTGCCTTCCTCTGTCTCTGCCACAGCTGCTTTCAGAGGAGCTTCTGCGCTCTGCATTTCTTGCGTGGGTCTCATTTTGTTTACATTTTTCTGCTTTCTCTTGTTTTCATCTGCCATGCCCATATGGTTCACTCTGTGTTGTGCAGAGTTGTACATTGCTTGGAGGAAAGTGTCTGATAAACAAATAAATGTAAATGTTGTTCATGATCTCTGTAACTAAGAGTGCTTGAGAGGACCTCACTGGAATGCACCTTATGCCCCATTCATCCTGGATGTACACCTATGTATATGTGTGCGTGTGTCTGTGTCCACGTGAAACCTACATGAGTGAAGGCGGTGGAGGGTTTTACAGTCACGTGAGTGGTCTTTAGAGTGGCTGCACACCCGCTTTGTGGTCTGTAGATGTAGGTGCTTTAGACCAATGGTGTTGAGCCTTGAATGGCATGTACACAAACCCATGCTAGTTCCCCATTCAAGAACTGCCCACTCTTGTTTGGAAAGAAGTTTATTGGATAAAACTGTTTACTCTTAGGTTGTTCTTGGATCAGCATTGAACAAGCATTCTGGGAAACTCGCACTTGTACCCGTGGAGAGGCTGATTTGCTCCTTGTAGCCCCATTGTTTTTTCGGTGGCGAGCCAGATGGGAGAGCCCAAACGTGGAAATGAGTGGTGCTGCGTGTCGAATGCAGACAGAAGACAAACGGCTGAGCTCGTCAGAGAAGCACGTGCCAAGAGCTCAGCCAGGAGGAGCAGGAGGTGCGATAGGCAGGGTGCAGGGAATTACCTCCCAACATGCCTCGTTATCCTGTCAACAAAGCACAGGTACAGCTACAGAAGCCTCCCTCTGAGAGGCTACGCTAACTCTTTTTCCGCTGCATAGAGGGACCTGAACGCGAGCGTGCCGGACACCGTAATTGAACATTTCCCTTGTTAAATGAATTGGGAAAGGGTATGCAGACTGCGAATTCAGAATATGCACGTCTTGGCCTGTACAGCTGGTATCTGTGTAGGAAGCCTCCTGTCTGGCCCCCCCCCGAAGCCCATGTCAGCCAGTTTTATATTAGTGAGCTGGGATTAGTTGGGTTTGCTGACAGAAAGCATTAAGGAGCTCATTTATTAAAAAGCTTCGCTGCTTTATTTATTTATTTATTTATTTATTTATTTTTGTGCAAAAGCAGGTGGGGCAGACTTGCTTTGCTCTAGCTGATTCTGCTTCACTTGGAGCAATGAGGTTATTTAAGAGGCTCTCCCAACTGCCCTCCTCATTTTCCCAGTATTAGAGCTTGAATGGTCTGCAATCTTCTGGAGAGCATGAGCCATAGGCTTTTTTTTTAAAAAAAAAAAAAAAAAAAAAATTTAAAGAAAGGAACCTTTTGGCTTCTTAGCCTTGGACCATGATGTAGACTTCTGTGTACAGTCTATATATTCAGGATATTCTCTCTCTTTAGAGCCGAGCACGAATTGTTACAGGAGGCCGCAACTCGATCTTTGAGCTGTGGCCAAGGAGCTCTCGGCTCTATCTTTGTAGCTAATGTAATACGAGGTTGTTGTCAGCCTTTTGAAATGCTCAACCTGTTTTACATCCTTATAAATTAAGGTACCTGAATAAGCAAGATATAAACCTATGAAATTGCAAAGTAAAAACAAAACAAATCAAAGGCGCAACCAGTATCCAAGGTGTTTGAAATGATTAGAGATGGCTGTCACTAATGGACCAAAGAAACAATGACAGCATGCTCAGTGAAAGGCTGGGTTCGCCATGTCTACACGAGAACGAAGGCAGGATGTCGGAGCGCCCAACACTTCAATGGATCAGGTGTGCAGGTGGGTGAAGTTTACTGGCATTCATTACACATCCTGATCTGCACTCCTGGACGGTGGGATGTCCTCAGGCCCATGTCTCGAAAGCGCTTGAGCACTCTCGTTATGCGTCACACTGCGAATGTGGTGCTGTCTGGGGCCCCTGGATTTCTGCGGCTCCTGCTACAGATTAGCTGGGCCAGCAGGCTAACCTGCATTTTGACAAGTTTGGTCAGTGTGTGTGGCAGCTAATGAATATAAATGGGGAGGGAGCCATGATGGCAAACTGCAATCTGGCTGTGCCGAGGTGTTTGAGATATGCTGTAATCAGGTGAACAAGTTCCACCTGTGTGTTAATCACTCCACCCCCACCCCTCATAGCACCCCTTTTTCGCAATAAATTCATGAAAGACCGAAGGCAAAAAGTTCCTGAAATAAGTGAGGTTTGATGGATAGGTGCGGTAGAGGCCTGGCAGCACAACACCGGGGAAGATGCACAGCATTTGTTTACAGTTCGTAGAGTTCATGAAGTGATAATGCAGAGCATTTGCAACCAAGTACTAATTGTGACTGTTTTGTTTAAGACTTATATTAATTTGCCTAATTAATTTTGATCCCCAGCAATGGTATCCATCCATCCATCCATCCATCCACCCACAAAATAGGGCTGTAATCCCTGTATAGTTCACTTGATACAGAAGTAAATACTCTCAAATTAAAACAGCCAGTCTGCATTTTAACCTCGTCGTTGTTCCATTTCAAATCCAACGTGCTGGAGTATAGATCCAAAATGACAATTGTTACTGCCCAACTACGGTATACTTATGGACTGCACTGTGCACTGATACCCCAAACTACTGCTATTTAATTGTAACTTGGACATTGGATTGTGCACAGGGTCTCTTTCAGTGTGTGTTTAGGGAGTAGAGTGGTGCTAGTCCACTGCCCCGCTCTCTGTAGTTCACAAGCTATGACCACATGTAGTTCAGCTCCCCTATGGCATCGCTCAGAGCGGTGCTCTCCATGCTGCAGCAGAGAAAAGGCTGAAATAAACAGTTGGCTGAAGATGCTGGCTGAATTCACAGAACTGGGAATTTAGGGTATGTGAACAGTTGGGAACTGGTGAATTCAAAGAACACACAACTTCAATATCAGCAGGAGGTTCCTTGCCATTTTCCATGCATCTAGGTGCAGGAGGGAGTCGCATGGACGAAAGATAAGAACAGTTTTTCCCTGTGTCATACCAACGGCTTCTTTTAAAAGAAACATTCTTTGCTGATTGCAGTTGATTGTAACTTCATCTGTACTGTTCGTCAGAGTTATTCTGCTCATCGTAGCTGCACAGGGATGAGCTGAACTCTCTTTTGCTGGAAATGTTCTTTTCCTTGTCATTGATAAATTCCCTCCATCTATCTGCCGGTCAGACCATTATAGAGCTGGAGGAATGTCCTGAAGGATTATACGACATGCTACTCCTAATAGACATTATACTCGTATAACAGATTGTGCATTCATGTTTCTTCTGCTCTGATTAAGGTTCAAATATAATTTCATTTCGTCAAGTAACATTTGAAAATCTCCCGTTTCGAACTCTTTCTATATAATGGTGGATTAAGAACCAATTATTGAGTTGTATTAACATGTATTCATTATTAATTTGCAGTTTCTCACTTTTTATGCATGCTCACTGACCGGCACATTGACGGATTTACTGCAGCGGGACAGTTGATCATGTTCGTCTTCTATGCCCTGATGTGTAGAGAATGAAGGGGCTTGAAGAAAAGATTGTGTGAGCAGGAAAATCTAACAGAAGAGGGTGAAATAGAGAAATATCATTTGGAATATTACAAGGAATGTGAGGATCTTACTATCGTGGAAAGTTATGATAATAGGAAGCATGGAAAAAATAAAACTTGTTCAGCAAATTCTTTTACAGGACACGATAAACTATACGAGTGTCAGGCTTTGCCATTCTTCCACTGTATCTGGTGTCAAGTTATACGTTCTCTCTAGCTGGAAATACCAAACACGTAATTAGCACCTAATTAAGGTCCCCAATGGGTAAAATGGCATAAATAACAGGCAGCAGAGACGGGAGACCAGCAGGGAAGTGTTTGCATACTGCTGAGTAAATACCATGCTGCCGTGAGCTTTACTGTTGCACTGATGTTGTTCTCTGAATTACATGTATTATTATGAGTAATTTGATGCAGAGTTTTGTTTAAAACACTGGCACATTTATAAAGTGGTGTATGTTGAATTATTCTGTTGTGTTTATTAAATTTGAAGTAAAACCCAACAAAATGTCAGATGATTCTCATTGAGTGCGGAGGCTTGCCTGGACCCCCTGTGGCCTGGCTATCGGTCGTAAGCCCACTCCGGTGAGAACCGTAGTTGAAATGAAGGCAGCCGAATAGTGGCGGAGACGCACTTTGTTGTTCTACCTCTGTCCAGATGAGAGATGTGTTCAGCCTCCACGTTATTTACATTCTCATGTTATTAGTTATTTAGCGGGTGACCTTTCCCAAAGCAGCCGTATGCTTCTGCTGTTTATACAGCTGGATCTTTTGCAACAGTTTATGTTAAGTGCTTTGGTCTTGGGTAGGACAGTCGCTTCCTTCCTGCTGCTTAAAATGGTGACCTTTCTGGTCACAAGTTAAGGTCCTCAAAGGTGCACTGAGGCACCGCAGACCCTGCAGTGTATGTCCAATTCTACACCTCACAGGAAGTGATCTCAAAGTGGCCATTCCTCAGAGGGACCCTTAGCGGGTCCAGATGCCCCCTCCACTCACTCCCTCGTTTCTTCATGTGGTTTTTAGTAATGGCATTTTATCACTTGGTTGGGTCGGGGCTGGGAAAGGCCTTAATATCCTTCACCAAGAACAGGAATCTGCACAGAGCTCTGTCTCCTTGAATTAGGGACGGCTTCTTCTCAGCCTGCATTGGATAAAACGCCACTCCCAGCTCCTGGTCCCACCCGTTGGCTGTTTAGCACCTCTCGCCCCCCCCCCTTCACCCTATATGTTTGCACACATCTGACAAAGCAGTTATACTTTTGGTGCTGCAACTCCAGTGGATATTGTTTTGACGCACTTTGTTTAGTGTGTATGAGGACCACATGCTCTTTGTTTAGTCCCCAAACATGGCCCCCCCCTCCGATCGCTTTACCAGTCTCTCACAGACTGAAGAGACACGGCGCTTGTAGATGGAATCAGAGGTTTTGGGGGAGGGCGTTAATCTTTTGACCCGGGAAACCCGCCTGTTTGGTCACCGCCTGCCAGACGGCCCCAGGTGACCCCCGCTCACTCAGAAAGGGTTTAGCAAGCTCAGTGTGAAAGGAGCGTTTTAAGGACCCTTATTGTACTTGTGGAGGAGTTCAGAGGTCCTTTGTTGGGCACGCTGAAAGGATATGAACACGCCGCTCATCTGTGCAGAGCCCCTTTGGCGTGCATGCTGCCGTCTCGTCCTGCAAAGGGCTAGGGCAGGGGGGCATCTTGGGATATCGAAGGGAACTGCTCCAAAAGACATCAGGCTAATCCCCCCCCACCCCCTCTGCGGGAGTCCTGGCCTGGCCCGGCGGAACAAAAGGGGGTCGCTTTGGTAACGGTGGGAGCCTGCGACCCTTCCTTTGGTGGACTATGTCACGGTCCAGGCTCCGCATCAGCTCTCTGCTTGATGCCCTTTGTCCTCACTGACACTTTCGGACTTCAGGAAGGAGACATAGGAGCTGGAAGGAGGGGAGGACATGGCCTGGGGGTTGTTACGAGTGGGGCACTTCTCTGGGTGGCAGCTGTCCCAACAATGTTCCAGTCAAACCAGGCTGAGGTTTCTGGAAGTATGGCAGACATTATTTCATATTCTATTTAAAAATACCTTGTACTTTCATATTAGCACACAGGTGTGTGTGTGTGTGTGTGTGTGTGTGTGTGTGTGTGTTTATCTAAAGGTACACTCCTTCTTGTCACTAACCAAATTCACTGCAGCCAATGAAGAAATGGTCAACCATACTACATGTAGACGGTTACACAGTGAATGAACACAATAGCGATGAAAGGCCAGTGTCTCGAAGCAGCTTTACAATAACGTGCTGAATGAAGAGGCCTTCAGATGTGTAAATAGAGTGCGACTGATATTGTAGCATTCTGTGGAAGTAGGCTTTTTTTTTTTACTGTGGAGAACACCACAAGCCTCCTGCTTCTCACAGTTCACAAAGGGGAGAAATTGAGGAAAGTTGACAGTCTTTGGGATACAGCAGCAGTAGCAGCAGCAGCAGGAATGACTCCCTCGGCCTCACTACCTCTCTCTCAAAAGGGCCTACTTGGTCCCCTGGTTTGTTCACGACGACAGAAAGCAGGAACGTGTTCGGAATCCTGCTGCACCTACGGAGTAGCACTAAATGGCTTCGATCGCAGTCCTGTCGGACATGTGTTCCTGCTGTGCGGGTGCTGTACAACTGGGTGAGTAATACCCTCTCCTTCACACAGACTAACAAGACCTAAAGATGGACTATTCTTTCTGCATCTGTATGGCTTTGCTACCCACACTGTGAAAGTGGCTTGGTTCGTGCTCTAGACCCAGATGCAGGCCTTTGCTGAAGCTCATGTCCTTGTTTTGTAGGTATTTAGCTGTATCCATCTTGGGACTTGAACAATGAACCTTGCGGTTGCAGGCACGGTATTTAACACCTCTTGGTTCTGCATAACACTGACTAAAAATGTGGTTAAGGTCTGAAATGGTGACTATGACCAGGGCATGGCTGCATGTGTGGCTGATTATTTAATAAAAGCTTGTATCATCATTCGGAGCGTAGCTCTCTGTCGCATACCTTGGATGGGATGGAGGTTGAAATGATAGGGTTTATGACCATCTGTAACGTGGAGCCCAAATTTGGCCCTCGCGAAGGGACAGACAGGGCCTTACTGCAATTCCCTGAGAAACACCTGGCTCAGCTCCTCAGGATGCCGACGATGGAGCCCTGTAATCGCTGCCCTATTTAACTAGCTAATTAAACATACCGTGGAGCAACCTGAGACGTAAATGAAATGACTCGGTCACAGTTCAGTAAAGGTCCTAATTGAGAAGGGGCTCTAGGGGGCTGAGACTTGGGGTGGGGGGGGGGGGGTTGGCGTGGGCTGGCAGTACTAGAATACCCTGTTGTTACACTTCTGTGAAGCAGTGCCTTTACTGTAAGATCACCAATTTTCAAGCTCTCCATTTTGACAGCCGTCACGCTTGGACTCTGAATATGGGCCCAGGCAGGTGGCAGCCCGGCACACAACCAACAGGTGACACCCCCCCTTCCATTCTATTGCTTTTGCCTGACAACGTATGGAATCTGTTTTTGCCCCACAGCTCAGGCCCAACAGCTGGACCACTGTGAATGTGGAGTACTCTGGTTGGGAGGCAGTACAAGGATATTCGATCATGTGCAACCCGCCTGCTATCCTCAGCAGAGGGATTAGAATTCCTTTCAATTGTTTTTAATGTACAGCACGGCACAGACTATGAGTATCCCGGTGAGCTTTTCTCTTCTAGGAATACATCAGCTTTGCCTTAGACTAGTTGTACAGGTACGTAGCCAAATCAGTTATGGTTCTGCTCTTATTGCTAGAGGGAAAATGTTGAATTAGTTGTCCGTGGATTAAGCAAGAACTGCCTTGTTACCTTGTGCCCCACTGTAATAAAGGTGTGGCTGATAAATACACGTTAGTCCGTGAATTTATCCAGCTGCTGTACCTGATAACGTGTAATGTATTTATTCTGATCAGTTCAGAAACTATCAATTTTTTAATCAAATTTATTTAAAAATACATATTATATGACATCATCAAGCCATCAGCCTGGATGAGAAAAGTCTCCAGTAACAAATGATCAAATTAGGAATTTTTGAAGATACGGGCATTTATTGTTGTAATTATACAGTACATTCCTCATAAATTTTTTTCGAAAGGGTCTCTACTATAGTCAGCATGACCTGTATGTGTGACCACAGTATCATTATAATTGTACTGTGTCCCGGGTTTGCACAGATCACAATATTTGAGGCTTGCCTGTGTTATTAATTGTGTTGATTGCGCTTTAGGTGTGAAAGTACCTTTGGAGTTTCTAGTGAAACAAGGTACAAGCTACTTCTGGTCTCACTTGGTTTTGTAGCTTTAGGAACCAACGTACTGAGTGGAGCCCTTCTGTGTGGTTCATTTGTTCCGGTTTGTATCCCACACCCCTGCAGTCCCAGAAGAAGTGAGCTGGAGGTGCACTTTTTGCACTCTCACAATTATGCAAGAACAGACATGTAAACTCTTGTTGCATTCGGTTCCCCAGATCATGTCTCTGAGAGACATGGAGATGTTGGCTGATGTTGAACATGGAGGAGGAGGGCTGGGACAAGAACCTGGCGTTTATGTTCAGCCAGGGTAAACTAGACAGTTTGTTAATTGGTGCTCTAAGGAGGTAAACAAGGAAATCAAACCAGACTTTATAGGGGTAACCTGCCCCTGGGGTCTCTTTGGGAGTGGGAACCAGTGCAGTGCTCTTCAACTTGTCGCCCAAGGACCGGAATACCAGCTGCCTCTGTAAACCTCCTCATACTTTGCTCTTTGGGGAAATAAAGTGTTTCGTCCTTCAAACCAAACGTTCAGTTCCACTGTGTCAGGAACCTGACCTGCTCCATCAATAGGACACATTGTCATTTCGTTGTTCTCTTTTAAAGGAGCCTATTTATCCATTTCATTTATTTGACCCTGAAAGGGGCTTTTCTTGAGCACCATGAGTACCATGTTTCCACTAAGGCAAGAACGTTGTTAGTAGCGCAAATGTGGTCAAGGTTTATTGCAGAGATGTTATTAAACAACACCCTAAACTAATGAGCTCAGCATGTACCCAGTTTTTCAGGTTTAAAACTTTTTGTACAACTGACCTTCCTTTTTATACTTTTTTGGGTTATTAATCAAACTTTATGGGCTGCTAACAGAGGCAGCGGTGCTCCTGTTTAATTCCGCTTGTGTTATGTTACCTTTGCTTTTTCGAGCCTGCAGCTCAAGAAACGGCGGTGGTGTGATGGTGCGATTCCACGTCACGGGTGTCTTTAACCTCCTCGTTCCTGTCGTGCCATTTCTGTGGCGTGTGCAGCGTCCTGCTGTTTTACAAGACGGTTTCAGGTCATGGTAAGGGTTGTGACTGAGCTTGTCACAGTTTCTGTAGCTTAGTTTATTTCCAGTTACTGATGTTTGTTATTGCAAACATTTTTTTAGTTTCTTTATTCATATGATCATATGATCTGTTTTGGCAAGGATAGTGTAAAAGGAAAAGTATAAACCAGGTTTCAAAGACAATTTGTTTCAGGCAGTTGACCAACAATGTACTCTGCTTTGTTATGACACTGTAAATTTCCAAAGAAGGTCACAGTGATGATAATGTATTTTAGAAAAAAATTAATAATGAAGGTTTACAGGTGTAGAAAATGTGCTGAAGCCATTTGGGGAAGGTTATGAGGCCATTTTAACGCTGAGAGGTAATGAGGTTAGGAGAAAGGCCCAGTGGAGAGGACAAAACTCTCTCTCGGAGTGCAGGGTGAGTGGTCCTCTGTGATGCTAAACAAGGTGTGACCTGGACAAAGTAATTCGCTCCTCATAGCAGATGTTTTTAAAGACATTTAAGTCATTATCAGTAACTGGTTGTCCAGTGCAGTGTTGCGGTGGTCTGGTGCTTATTCTGGGAGCCTCACACACCCACACGCAAGCCATTTAGAGTCACCAGTCCACCTGAAATGCACGTCTTTGGACTGTGGGAGGAAATAGTAGCATCTGGAGGATACCCTCGTGAACCGGGGGTGCAAACTCGACACAGAACGAGTCGGATTCAAACCCGTGTTTGAACCCACAACCCAGAACCTGTGAGACACCAGCACCACCATCAGTGACATCTTGTTGTCCTCGTTTTTCAAAATATTTAAAAAACCTTTGTTAATTTATTAACTAATTTGTGAGTTCTTTTTTTATTGCGAACACACACTTGATTGCTGGAGACGAGCCATTCCCTGGCAGTTGTCCAGAAGGCATCCGTGTCTGTGGTTGTTCCCGTACCTGAACGCCTGACGTACCTGCCTACATCTTCTTTTCATGGAGCGTATCCACCTACAGCACCTCTTATGCCTTCTCTACATACTGTCCAGTGTGACCACATTAACATGTTGCATGAATTTTGTAATTACATGCAAGATAACATGTAGCATTTAATCATGTAATATAAGTGAAAACCTTAGATTTTATAACTGTGTATATGTGTGGAGTTTATCTTAAAAAAATGAAAAGGTCTTGCTTTTTAGCCATACTTGATTTGCTTGGATTTATTGTTCTTTGAAGGGTTTTAAGCACTTTTTATCCGCAGATGTGAAAAAAAATGTTCACCAATCAATGAGGATTCTTGTGTCACGATTACAACAAAATGACAATAATGCTGGCAAAAAAATTTTAAATATAACTATGCAGGAGTGAAAGGGGAACAACACAATGGCAATTATGAATGAGGCTGAGTAGATATAAAATCTGTAACAAGGGGGAAAGGGAAAATGAAATGAGTGCGGCATGTGTAATATGTATTTTGGCGATGCTGAAGAAATGTTACAGTAACATTACAGTAACTCCAGAGGTCTTTTGTTTCTTCCCTTGTAAGCAGTCCTCTTAATGCAGGTGTTACGGTGTGTCTGAGTACGAGACGCTCGTCCTCCTCACACACACTGTTTGCGAGCTGCCGCAGGCACTGGCTGCCTCCTGAGCCACCGCACGTTGACCTGTGAGCCATGGAGGTGTGTAAAGATTCACAAGGAGCACCATGTCTTCAGCCTAGCACTGACAGCTCACACACTCGCCACACCCTTCTCAGCTTGTTGTCCTTGCGCAGGATTTATGGGAAATCCCATTATCCTTTGCAGACTTACTTAATGTCTCTGCTCGCTAAGTGAATTGCAGCTCGGTAGTATTCAGTGATCTAGTCTGATGTTGTCAAAACAGAGCCCTTTGTTTATTTTTAAACCCAAATGGTGCCATCATAAAATTTTAGGAGTGTAATGATTCACTTTGATATACAGAAATGATTTTAGTAGTAAAAGAGAAACCCTTCTAGATTTTGCAGCACTTGGGGAAAAACGGAGCCAATGCTAATGACAAGCCAAATTGATCTGAATGGCCTGTTCTCACTCTTACACTGATGTTCTTATGGTGTTTCGCAATGGCTTCACAGTGGTGAAACCCACAGCTGGGATAATGAAACAAAGATGAGGTATTTAGTGAAAGGAGGTTTGTGGTTTTTTTTTTTTTTTTGGAATCTTGAAATGGGCGGCAGGCAGTGCTAGAATGTGCGAGGCCATGTTTGAGTATTGTTTTAGTAAACCAAAGAGGAGTGTGAGAGATGTAAATGAATAAATAATGTAGTACGTGTAATACCATGTACAATAAAACAGAATCTTAGACTCTCAATAGAAGTGGGAACTGGCTGACCTGATCCAACCACTGTGTGTGCTTTTTCAGACTTGCTCTCTTGCTCGGGCTCCAGCGTCTGCGTAGGCAACACCATTAGGAACCGTGTCTGTTTCTAATCACTCAACTTTAGCCCTTATTTAAACTTTACTTTTTTGAAGATCCTGTATGTTATCCCCACTCTTGGAGTTTGAAGACCTATTCCTGAAATGTGGCCGTGTGAAGGGGGCCCGCCGGGGCGGCTGCAGATGAAATGCTCCCGGTGCAAATGGCCCTGCGGTGTGTTGGCTGCAGCGTGCTTGGTGTTCGCTCACCAACTGTAACCGCTGCAGAACGACGGGATCTCATTATGCATCGGGGTGCTCGGGTTATTTCTACTTTATCCTAACAGTTCTTTATTGGCAACCCAAGACGACGGATGCTCATAGCCCCCTCTGTTGTTCTGCTGATGAGCTGTTTGCATTAGCCTTTGGATGGGCATTTACCTTTCCATTGTTCAGTACTTACTGATTTGATTGGCATACTGTGAATAAGCCAAAATACGGCGCAGTTTACATACCTTTTCTGTTTAAACCCAAACGCATCAATTTGACAGAGGGACAACACTTACTGCACTGTCCAGCTCAGAGCTGTGCTGTCTGTGTTCTCAGCGGGGTTTCTATTTTCCTCCCACGTCTCACAGCAATGCAGTCTCGGCTTATTGGAGAATTAAATTACACACGCGGGTGTGAGCGCACTTGCATGGCTACGCATTCCTTGTGTGTGCTTTCATTGCGTGTACCAGTGGGTGTCTACATTCATGGGGAAAAAGTACAGGGAGTCATTGTATTACGAGCAAAGTTTTGAATATGCAAGCTTCCAGTTTATATTTTATTGCATTACAAAAACATAGAAAATGACCTTTTTTCAAAAGTGTTACTTATGTATTGAAAATCCATCAAATTTAATTGATCGGTTTTCAGAAATTCACAGCACAGTGAGCATGACCTGACTGCACCCAGCTAATGGTATCAATAATATACATCCAAAGATAACAGGATTTAGCTAATTCGCGTCCACTGTGTTTACAGCTTGTGTCACATGTTTCTGAGTGTTAGTGAATAATAAGATGAGAAACATTGCCTAAGTTTAAGGATGATTTGGTCAGCAAGCAGGATTCAATAAGAAACAAAGTGTGTATAGAGACAAAGTATATTTATTTTCAGTCATTTTTAAAAATTAGTTTAAACATATCTCAAAGTTAATGTGTTTTTTTTTTTAATTAAAAATAAAAGGTTACACCCAACACTTCTATACAATCAGACATTTAAATAAATTGAAAGATGTGTGTTTTAACTTTTTATTCACTGTGTGTTTGTCCTTAGAGATTTTGAAATTAATGGACAGCACAGATTACAAAGTGAGATCTGGTCCCAGTTGTGTTTGTAAGCTGTGAAGTCAATGTATATAAAATTACAAAAAAGAAAATGCAGTCGCAACTCCTGAAACTAGTCATTTTCCCTAGAAGCCTGGAAAAAAATCTGAAAAGTCAGCAAAATGAAATGCAGTCTTTAAAAATTATATTTATTACTGTATGTATTTGTGAAAGAAAATCACCAAAGATTACCACTTCTTGTTGTGTCCAAACAAATCAAGTCTGGTCAGCATATTTGCATGACTTAAATAAAAATATAGAATTGGAAAAGTAAAATGTTTCTCAGGAGGGATTTTTGCTTTCTGTCTACTGCAACAAGTTTTGCTTTTCTGTAGTCCAGGCTCACATGACCGCTGTTCTCCTCACATATGAAGCTGAAAATTGAAAAAGTTTAAACATTTAAATTCCATTGCTGAGCAAAATGAGGTTCCGTTTGCTTGTGATTTCTGCATGGAAATTTTATGTTTAACACATGTAAGAGAAACCAGATTAACTTCTTTTTCAACAGCTTCTTTATGGTACACATGTAGAAAAGTTGTTTTCACCGTAAAATGCTGTGTTTGATACCCTCATATTTTAGGTTTGAACCGCTCAGGAAAAAAAGCTCTTGGAAGTAATCGTTAGTGGAATGTCAGGATTTTTTTTTTAACCAGCAATAAAAAGCACTCTGGACCAAACGCATAGGATCCAGATTGCATTATTTGGAAGCTTTTGTGTTTGAGGAGGAGTATTTTTGTGAGGCCTTGCTGCAGTGTTATAAATAGTTACCGAAATATTGAAGAAAAAATCCTGTCACTTTGTTTACAAAGAGCCTCCGGTTGAAATGGCCTCTTTATACAGTTTGTTTTTTTTTTGTTGGATTTGTTTTTTCTGGTGTTTTGAAATTGGGTTGTTCAGTTTTTTCCTCCTGTTTCTGTATCTGACATTATATGAGAAGTCAAGAGTTAAAGTAATTCACAGGTTTGTGATTTTTCATAGATTTTTTTTCTATTTTTTAAATGTACATTTTCCATAGTCAGATGTACAGATGATGTAAGATTTTGTGGGTTTTTCTTTGAGAAGTCAAAATTGTTTGAAGTCTGTCTAATTTGTGTTACAGACAATGAGCCTGTGTGTTGAGGGTTGTTTTTCCAGTCTGAATTATAAAACTGATATTGGTTCCAAATCAGGAAGGGATGTTGTTGTGTGTTCTGTTCTAGGTGTGACTGAGCTGATTCCAGATGTTGGTTTGTTGCCTCTACCCTGATTTCGGCTATGAGCAAACAACGTTACAGATATCGACATTTATGTTTTCTGTATTACACTTTGTATTCCTTACAGTGGTCCAAGAAGATAGAATGCATAGTTCAGATTTGTACACATTAGGTAAAAAGTAATGTATTTTATTTGTTTGCTTGTTTAAGCCTGTCTGTTGCCTTCCGGTATTTAAAGGGATAAATTAGTCTCCTAACAATTCGTATTATTTTTGTCTTTGGATAATCTAAACGAAATATTTCTTTTGTGATTCTGTGTGTCTTAAGCAGCGAAATCTATCTTCAAATGATTATAATAATATTCAGAGAAATATTTGACTTGCTCTGGGAAGTTTTTTGTGATGATACCAGGATCATACTTTTCCTCTTGTCTAAAATTCTCCTGTAGCTTCAGCAGAACTATAACTGCAATTGAAGGACCTTCTTCTGTATTAAATGTGCCATCTGCCTGCATTGTATAGGAATTGTTTGTAATTAGATATTTTGCCTCATTTGTTTATCATTATTGGTGGGATGATGCTTTTTGCATTGAAAGTACCTGTCCTGTGTTTCTGCTGATAGGGCTTTGATGAAAATGTCTTGAAACAGGCCTCTTTGCTGTCTCCGATAGAGAGGATACGGTTCTGCAAACAACAAGGAGGTCATTCACAGGGATGGGTTTTGATCAATAACTTCTACATGTGCATCTCCTTAAATCTTTGTGCCTCATACTGAAATTGAAAATGGATCTTGAAAGGGGATGAATAAAAGCATTGTTACACGTTAGGGGAGAAATTGACAATGCAAGAGGACGAATGAGAGGAGAATAGACTGCTGTATTGATTAATTTATCCACCAAGTGAATTCTGGGAAGGGGAATGGAAACTAAGTGATACTGGCACACAGTAGGTTGTTTTTTATTTAAATGGATTATGAATCTAAGATTTAAAAAAAAATTCTAAAGTGCAGTGAAAAGTACTGTTTTGGTCTTTTTAATCAGATGAATAGTGGAAACTTAAGCAATGGTTATGAACATTGAGCAGCACATGGGGAAATCACATTGGGGGCTGTTGGCGTCCCGCTTATCTGTGTTTGCAGCTGAAGACTAACGGGCTACCTGGTCCTTTTAGCTACAAGTCTGTTCTTATTCTGTTTTTTGTTTTTATTTCTTAGAGTGCTTCGAAAAAGCAGAAACACATTACATTTACATTACTTTTACATTTTTTTCCATTTAGCAGACTTTTCTCCAAAGCCACTTATACATTTAAAATTTAAAAATGCAATTTTAAGGTTAAAATTGAAAATATTGTTTGGGCATTAATTTTTGCAAACAGAAAAAAGATTTTGGAAATGAGGATCAACTAAAAAAAACACTAAATGAGATTATTGAAAGTAAGTGATTTATTTGTATGTTCATTAGTTGCTCTGTATAAGATTATTACAATTGTATAATTTAAAATAATAATTGCACATTATTTTCTTAAATATAGTGTGGTAAAATAGAGAGCCTAGTAATATTTGTATTATGTCCAAGTATACCTTTTGTATAAATGTAAAATCTATATTGCATTTCATTTTTACATTATTGTATTTGCATCACTGCGGTTTGATAATTTGAAAGGATGTTTTTTTTAGTAAATGATTGCATTGTTACAGAGCATGTAGTTTAATTTGACAAAAATATGTTTTGACCCTGCGCTGTCTTTGAGTACCATCTATGTGAGATGCTTGTTTGGGTAGCAACTGCAGCTGTTTTTATGGCACCCCAGTAAATTTTTTCTCAGTTTACAAAGACGACATGGGATTATTGTAATTTATGGCTTTTGTGTGCCATGCAGGTCATCCATTTTAATACTGTATTATACATTAACTTTCCTGAGTGCGTCTCGCAGAGTCAGATCACTTGATAGCTATTAATTATTCAGCCTGTGGTGTCCTGTATCCACAGCAGGATGGTCTTCAAACTGCTGCCCTGTGCTCATCTTATATTCTCTCGTACGCCGACATATCTCGCGGGCTTGATGCTATCCTTTTAAATGTGCAACTTTCTGATAAACCCTCAAGTATTGATTTTTAGCTTTTGCTGAAGCATATTACTTAGTGGTAGATAACCTTTTTTAAAATTTGTTTGGCATTTTTGGACTGAAACTGCAAATGGTTCAGATGACCTCGTACCCCAGTTGTAAATGATTTAAAGTGTTAATACAAAGGGGGGGCAGTGGGTGAATTCCTTTTATAAGAACATGTGCAGAGATCTGTTCCTGACCAGGAGGCAGTAACACTGCATATAATTTTTGCTCTGAGTGTTCTCGGTGGGGATGACTGGGTGGAGGACGGAAAAAAAGAAGTTGCTTTCCCGATTTCTCATGAAAGGCAACAGAAGGCATGGAAGGAGACACCCGAGCCGTCCCATCGCCTCAGCCTTGTGGTCAGCTACGCTGTGCTATGCAGCGTTGCGGTTCAAGTGTGGTCACCCCCCGACCTCCTACACTGCTTCCCTACACCCCTATTGAAAAGCGATTTGGTTTCATTGCCAAGCCTTGCTGTACCTCTGATTTCAAACTTCCATGCGCAACCGCATCTGTAATTGATTCAGTCTATGTTTAAGGGATTAAATGTTTCCCATCTCGCAGTCTTGGCTGTACAGATGGTGCCTGCCTCTCCAAGCTGTGCCCAGAGATAGTCTACTGAAACCAGGCTTATTTCACCCTGCGGCCCAGGAGGCCTGTGTGTTCGCGCTGCCGTAATTACATTATTTATCCACGATGCAGATGGCTCTTATCCACCTAGCACCGGGCTCCGGAGTCCTGTGCCCACTTATTTGGCCACGGTTACCATTTTATCTAAGCATGCTGTATGATGGAGGTAGTAGACTGAACAAAGACCACTGTGTTTGTTTTTTGTCCCCCCCCCCCAAGACATTTAGATTGCTGATGTAGTTAATAACCCCCCTAAAAAGGGAAGGAAAAAAACAAAAACAAAAAAAAAAGTTCTTTCTTTGTAATGGGGACTTCTACTGATTGGATAAGAGCATTGTGGAAAACCCCTGAAAAAAAATTGTACACTCAGTGTACTTCATGATCCTTTCATCAGCATCTCCCTTGGCATCAGTGGTCTTTTTGCATGAGGCATGTTTTTCAGGATTTCCGAACCAACAAGGAGCCTTTTCTGCCGCTTTGAAAGCTATGGCCCACAAAGAATTCCTATTAAAGGGAGTATGCAAATCATTGACATTTTAACTTTTTAAAAATCTACATTGAGAGATTCTTCTGTGATTCAATGAAGTTTATAATCATGTCCCTTGATAACAGCCTTCAAACTAAGCTTTCTGACCCCCCCCCCCCCCCCCCCATCTCAATTCCACTCCAAAGTAATTGATTTTATGCAAGTTAGCACAGGGAATAAAACGAATAATACAGACTGGGCTTCTCAACTCGCTTTCTTTTTATGGGTTCCGCTTCCTCTTCTTGCTTTAATTTGATCATATGTAAAAGCCTATATCTCCTTTTCCTCTGTGACACACTCCCTCCATCTTCCATTCACCGTCTTTCTTCATATCTCATTTAAGAGCTCTGTTGCTCATGTACTGCATGGCCATTATTTGCTTTTTGCTAGAATCTCAGATCTGCATCGTCTTCGTGGGAAGGTCCTGAGTTGTCATCACAGTGAGAGTGAATTGGTGAGGGGGTGGATACAGATGCTTTTTCCTTCTGTTGGCTTTACAACAAAAACTAGTAACTTACTAATTTACCCATCTCTGCTTTTCCACATTTTTTTTTTTTTTTTTTTTTACATTGGCATAGCATGTCTGTTCATTATATGCAGTGGTCTCTTTGGTTGACTGACAGGAGACTTTGATTTTAAAAGCAGGTTATTGATTGACATGCATATAACCGCTGTGATGGCCCAGTGCATAATTCTTCTCCCCCCCCCACAATTTTTGTGTTTTATTTATGAAAGTTGTTCTTCTAATTCCTCTCTCCAAGGATATAAACACAGGCATTTCTCAATTAACTTAGTTTAACGAAAATTTTGATATGAAGGTGTTTTTTATTCAAATAATATCCCAATTTTTGTTTTGCCAAATGAAAAATCAGTGAATTTCTCAGAAGTGTGTCCAAAATGAAATTGAGAGTCACATGTTGCCCAAGTGAACTGGAAGTGCAGTAATGTACTGTAGTTGGTGCTAATGTACCATCAGCTGTTTTCTGTTGGTTTCCGCTCTTGTGTTTGCTTTGTTTAAATGTGTTTGTGCAGTGGCAGTGCATGAATGACTACTAAGCCTTCTCCCACCATCACAACTCTCAACTGATGTTTTTATTTTTTTAACAGTTTATTACAGTAAATTTGCCTTTTTTAAGTCATTTTAAAATGTTTTCTGCACTTGTTTTTCAACAGCTCATGAATCTTCAAGTTTGGAATTTTTAGAGATACAGATGTTCTTGTTCCTAATTTGTTCCTAAATTTTCTTATTTTCTTAAAATTGTCTGTTTATGAATGTTCACTATTCTAGCAGTGGTATTGACAAGTCTTATAATGGAGACAGAAGTGGAGATAAAGATTAAGTTAGAAGTGGTACAAAAATGACAAACATTGCAAATATTTGTGATGAATTGGTCAACAGTCCGGAACGAATTGTTAAATGGTGTTTTTTTTTTTTAAATTAATTTTAAATATAATGTAGGTTTAGTTAAAATAAAAATTGTAAGTCTTCTAATACTCTAAGTATTTCAAACAATGATTGCAGTTATGTCAAAGATTTTTATAGAACCTAATCAAATAAATTGATTTAGGCTGAAATGGGATGAAACAGTCAACAAACATTTAACAGGCATGTGTGAAAGTTATGTATCTTAGGTATGTGTTATGTAGTTTTCTGTTTTAAGTTTCTTTCTGTGTAGCACAGTTCAGTGTGGTTTTTGTACTTTTTAATTTATTTTACTACTTTGCTATTTATTATAGCTATAGTCAAGGTTTTTACAGAATATTACCTGTGAATAAATTGAAGGACATCTGTATTTCGAAGCTTTCACTGATTGTGACTTTGGCCTAAAAGTGATTTACAAACAAAACAGAGTTAGAAAGGTTTCTACAAATGAACACAATTAACTTCCCTTCGTTTTACTTTGCGGCACAGCAAACTCGTACATTTGCTCTGTGCCAGTCTACATGCAGCCGGCACCATTAGACCTGCTGACCAGATCTAGAAGTTTTTTCTTTCCTTCTGTCAAGTCACTGCTCTTAAAGTCATTGATGTATGTGCTCACTCGTGGTGTACGCATGAGTCAAGGTTAATGACAATTTCAGCCTTTAAAGACCTTCAAGAACATACAACCTTCTGGTGACCGGTCTCCTCCCTTTAGTGCTGTGCCAGTGTTGCTGTGCCAGGGCTGAAATAAAGCAGCTGTTTTTCCCTGTAGGAGGGTGAGAGTTTGTGGTTGTTAGTGTGACAGTTGCACGGTGAGCATAACAAGGTAAAAAATGCAAGCATAATGCTGTCCGCCAGGTCTCTTGGGTGGGGCAGGGCTTGCTAGTGAAGCACACTCCATTCCCCTCCTTTACCTGAGCAGAGGTGCAGTGGAGAAAGATAATCCCTCCCTTGAAGTTTAAGTTCTGCTCATTTCATGTTAAAAAATTAATGTAACAGCCTGCAGCTGCGCTTTCAGCGCTTTAGCCTCAATTTTTAATGGAGCCATTATGGAGGTTATGCTCTGATGCTGAGCACATTGATTAGATGCAGTTTTTTTGCCTTTTTCTTCTCCTCATTATTCTTCTTTTACATGCCCTGATTTTTATTATTTTTTTTCCCCCCCTTCTTCTTTCTCCATAGGTTGCGTTTTATAATACGTGGCTCGAGTGTATGAATTTCCTAAATGAGTGAAAACATCTGTTTGAGAAGTGTCCTCTTCATTTCAGGGGTCCAAAAACAGAGAAAAAAGAGATATTAACGTATCTCGAACTTGGAAGTAAATCAGTTTTCTTGTGTTCCACTGTGTCTTGCATGAGACTGAAAGTAATTAAAAGGAGGACGCGGTGAAAAGAGCGAGAATGAAACGAGTCCCTGTACCACGCTACAGTACCAGTGGTGTGAGCGGCAGCTGCCCAGTACTGGCCGTGTGCGAACGGCTGGGGCAGAGCTCGGTCTTCCTTCCAGCGCACTCGCCTTCCTAGCGGTGCGCCCGGAAAGAAGGGCGAGGTGCTTCGTAGCCTCGTCCTTCCAGTGTCGAGGCTCGTGGGCCTGTAACTGGGCGATGCGTATGACAGGGCTACTGGGGGCTCCCCCTGCTGGTGAAGCCATGTGCTGCCTGGGCTCTCTCGTCCACCTAGGAGGCCACATTTCTCCCTCTGCTGATCATTTCTCTGATCTTTCTGCTGAGCTTGACCGTTACGAGTACACCGCACAGTACAGGCATCGAGGGCTATTTTTTTTTTAAAAATTTCCTTTATTTATTATTCATTTTTTTGTGCTCCCTCATCTATGATTTGGGTACATCTGTGGATGTTAGCGTTCCAATTGTCTGTAAGCCCTCTGATGTATGGTGTTTTTCCCGTTTGCGCTGACAGAAGAAAAAAATTGAAATGTTTTAGAACGGCAAGTTCACTCGGTCTTTTTAATGACATTAGATAGGCAAGGCATGTTGTTGCAGGGAGGCAGCTTTCGCAAGCACAATGAAAATGACCAACATTGTGATCTGGTTTGTAAAAGCATCAGCTTCCTGCTCTGTTCCCCTCTCCACTGTTTAGACAGATGAAGCAGATGGAAGGATTGGGGAGATGCGGAAATTTACAAAAAGCGTATCTCGAATTACCTGAAATGGCTGAGAATTAGCTGCATCCCCTTTGCTCCAGCTCCACATTCACTGTTTCGAAATGCAGGTTTTACTTAATGTATCTTTCACTCTGAGTGTTATGATTAATACAGCTGCCGAGTCCGCTCTGAATTGTCCTTACGGCAAGGCATTTGCTTTCAGGGGTCTGTTATGTAGCCCATGGTAACAGCCCCCCCACCCACTGAAAAACACTCTTCCTCAGCAGGGAAGGCTTTTAACTTAACGTTGCTCTTCAAACCCGCACCATAATGGGACACTAAACGAGAAGAAAAGCAAAAAATGTGAAGCCACAGTTCTTTCTGTCCATTTTGTGTTCTGAGAACATGCGAAAAAAGCGAAAGAAATGATGACCGAGATGATAATGCTCTGATTATCACTCAGAATTGACCTCTTTCACCTCTGGAAAACGGGTTTGATCATAAGTTGAAATTCAACTTTTTTTCTTTCTTCCCCCTACAGTGCAGGTTTGGGTGCAGCTGAAATGTGGGCCATTCTCCGGCGCTTACCTCACTTGTGAGCTGCATTCCCCACAGTTCAGCTCCGCACCAGCATTCCTCATGAGATCCTCTGGAGTTCTATAAGGCATGCAGAGCTGACCATTTTTGTAGTAATTCTGAGGCTGACCATCAGAGGAATGTGCATGTTGACATACAGAGCACATAGAGTCAGCGGGCTGAGCTCGTACCCACTGCAGAGTTGACCCAGGCACCACTGTATCACACCCGGGTTGCTCTCCAAGTAACGACACTTCCATGACACATCCCCATTTTCTACCCACTGCTATCTATCTAGGTCTGCAAGTACGGTACCGTTCAGTGCACAGCTCTTGTGGTGTGGATCAGCGGATCGAGGGCCAGGGTCTGCTTATTGTCACGTTCCTATGAAATTCGCTGTCTTTCTTTTTCCCCTTTCTTCCTCCCCCACAGTTGCCCCCCCTTTGCCTTGAGGTTGGACTGACGGTGAAGTGCTCCCTTCTGAGCCCTTGTTATTGATCTGGCCTTGTGAGGCTCATCGAGGAGCAGACCTTGAGTTTCATGGAGGAAGGAAGGCAGCGCTGACCCCATGATGGAGTGAATTTAGCCAGTAATGTTCAGTGATGTTAGTGAACCCCTGCCAAAGACTTGTTGTTTCTCTGCATTGTCCTTTGGTACATTAGTGTTCTCTGCAGTCCAGAGGGCTGCGCAGCACTTCATGAATATTTTCTTAAACGGTCTGCTTTTTCTTATTTATTTGAGCAGAAGACAGGTTTGCTTGCTGTTCCTCTGTTTAATGATACTGTTTTAAACTTGCCTCTTGATACAGCTATAAAATTTTATTTAATAATATACTTATATGCTGTGTGTGTAAATGTCTGTGTATTCAGTGCATATACTTTTTAAACTTGTCAGACCACACGTATAATATATGAAAATACTAAACGGTGAACCAAGCTGGGCTGTTGTAATGCATTTCAACTTTTCAGCACAATTATTTTATGAGATGTTTAATATTTTTAAAGTTTTCTAGAGTATTGTAGAATATTTCCGTCTTTTTTTTAGCGTCAAAAAGTCTGATTTAATTTGCTAAATGCTGCTTTTTTAAAATTTTTTTTAAATTTATTTATTTTTTTTTGAAGCTGTGACAGCCTGCAATGGAAAAAATACACCCAGTTTCCTAATATATAGGAAAGCAAAAAATAGCTTTTTCTTTTGGTGTTTAAAAATACATAACAGATTTTGAGCTTGAAGCAAAGAATAGGGTTTTTCCAGGTTTTTTCTGGAGGATCAGACATCAAAGCCAGTGCAAGGGCCATATCAAAGTCTTAACCCTATGCTACAGTAATGATCTGGTGTAAATAAAGCTGGGCTTTGGGCCCTACTAAAGATTGCTTCCTCTACCTCCTGGGATTTCTACGGCCCAATCAACAGGAAAAACATGTTAATTATATATTTTTTCCATGCCATCTGGACTTGAGAGTGGGAATGCGCCCCTTTCCCTATCCAGTTTCCTCTTTGCAATAAAGATATTTGAAATATACACGCAGAAACACAGAAAATGTAAACGTAGCAGAGTGGCATGTAAAAATGCACAGCTGAATATCTTTGTAAGTTTCACTGAGCTGTTATGCTGGGGATCGATGAGGCTGAAGTGCAGCTGTAAGGTGTGGTTGTTATGAGCAGATCTAGATGAAAGACATCATAGATCGCAGGGTGGATTTTCCCACTTAACGTGTACCAGGGTTAACTTACCAGATCTGAGCATTTGCCTTTACCATGTCTTGTCTGCTTGAGTCAACATGGTTAACTTTTGGAGGAAGTGGTCTCTATGTATTTTTTGTTTGTGTGAAGTGTCAGGGTTTGTGGTCAGAAACTGGGATGCTTCTGCTCAGGGATGTTCTGAGGTTTTATGGGACAGGACAGGACACCAGGCCGTCACAGAGCACCCCAAGCAGGACTCAAACCCCAGACCCACCAGAGAGTAGGCACAAGGCAAACCCGCTACGCCACTGCACCCCCTGGTTTAGTTAGAATGTTGTTTATTTTGGTTTTGTAGTAGTTACATACTACATTATTTGTTGATATTTGTTTGTGTTTTCGGTTTAGTTTATGTACTTTTTTCTCCCAATGGCAAAGGAGTTTTTAAAAATACATTTTAGTTTTTCCAGAACGTTTGATGCATTTTAATGAGAAGTACAAACTTGCATTTAATTTTTTTGCAAATTTTGTGTCCAGCTGTATGTTGTGTGTTTCAAGTTTTTGCTGACCTGTGTGTTATCTTGTAGTAACCTTTGCTTTTCTGCTGTTTTTCCGCTGCCTTTTCTGTGAATGTTGAAATTGTAATTCATACCAGCGATGAGCAGAGGTTATTTCCTTCACTGGTCAGTCCAAGAGTGTCCAGAAGTGGAGAAAACTGCATTATTTGTTTGTTGTCCAGATACTGCTGTCAGAAGCCCTGATGCAGTGGTACATTTTCAGGAGATCATTGTTTTTCAGCAGAACTGTTGACCTGTCCTGCTATGTAGCTGTGTCCACTGGTGTGCAGCTATAGTACATACCTGTGCGCAGCAGTGGTCGTGGTGTAAGACTTGCTGTCCCCTACCCCCTCAGTACTGCTTACCTTCCTGTGATGCCCTGTGAAAAATACGTAAATGACTGTTACAGTTAGTGAAGGCTTTTATAGCAAGCCTCTTCTCAAAGTAGTTCACCGTTCTCTCCTCCCCCATCATGTTTTCCCACCTTTAAAAGCCATTGGCATCATGATCAATACTGAATAGTGGGCTGCTGACAGGCAAACCCCCATTCCTGAATTATGGTGCATGCTACTGACATCTCATTGCCATGGCAACCTAGGCAGATGGAGCCCCTCTGTCCCTTACTAATGGGTATCTTTTATGCATTTTGTGATATGCTGTCTTAGCTTACATTTTGTGTGCTCCAAAAATCATTATAAATGTAATCTGTTTGTTAGGAAAAATGTATTTATTTCTCCTCAGTAACATTATTGCCAAAATTCTTTGGATTTTTAAAGCATTCCCCCCGAACTGGGTGACTCTCGGTACGGACTCTGGCCCATCTGCAGTCCTGTAAGCAGTGTCATGCCATGTCATGTGTCCTTTCTGTACTGCACTCTCATTTCTATAAACATTCTCGCCTTAAATTCAGATGAAGTCCTTTATTTTGTTCCAGCTTCTTTCTTAATTTTGTTTTTTCAGTACTTGATAGACCCCCTGAGAAGGTGTTGACACAGCGTGTTGGATACATAAAGGGACTGTTGCAGAGGGCATGGTGACCTTCATGTGGGCTATGATAGCTCCCCCTTTGCTGGTCTTCATGCTTCTCTCTCGACAGAGAGGAACTGTTTTGACTCGGCACCACCAGGCGAGCCTGGAGTGCTGTAATCCAGATTGGCTCCTGTAGAGGGCCTGCCAGGAAGACCTTTCATGGCGTGAGTTAGAGCGTCTAGACGGGATACTGGCAGGCAGCCCTCCGCCAGCAGGTCTGCTGCGAGTTTAGAGCTGCTGTCACTGGCTGATCTCCTCCGCTGGTCACAAAAACCACTGGGATTTGTCTTATGATTTGTATATATGTTGAGCTGCAGAAATAATTGCCTTTTTTTTTTTTTCCTTATGGAGTAGCTGCTAGTGCAGTGGTTAGAGCTGCTGCCTTTGGACTCATACGTTCAAATCCCACTCTCAGCTGTAGTACCCTTGATGAAGATACTTACACTAAAAATGCTTCCAGTAAAATTACCCCACTGCATAAATGGTTGTAGGTAGCTTAATGTTGTAAGTAACTTCAGAGAAAAGCATAAGCTAAATGAATAAATGTATGTGAGATACCACTTTGACTTGCATCTGTGTGGCACTTGTTTGACCTTAGATGTCCCATTTCATTTGTATTTGTGTTATTTATTTATTTATTTTTTTTGCCTGTCTGTGGTTGCCTTAAATTGTCTACCTAATGAAGGTGCTCCAGATGCAGTAATATGTGAATGCTATTTTGTGGTGAGATCTAGTCCAACTCTAACATTACAGTCAAAGGGACTGAATCTGTGCTGGTTGCCTTTGGTTTTTCTATTGTAATAAGATTCTTGTTGATTGTGTGAATGGACAGCCGCGTAGCCACTGTACACCCATGGTTCTGAATTCCTGTGCTCTCTGTTGTGCCCTAGGATTGAGCCTCTGGATTTCTCTACTCACTGTTGTCCGCTAGAACTGGGTTTCTGGACTGCAGCCTCTTGACGTGGTCCCCATGGAACAGCATGGTAGAGAAGCAGTAGCGCTAATGTGGCAGTAAATGACTGTCTCTCAGTGACCCCCAGGCTTCCTGTGGAAACATCTAATTAGTGTACACTCTTCTGCTCTCCAGAAACTCCAAAGGATTTTGTGCTCAACAACTATTTATCCAGTTTTAATTGTTTATTTTTGAGTTTAACAGCCTGACGTTAATTGTGTTTTGTTCATTATCAGTGTTCAGTCTGCTATTACAGAAAGGTCAAGGGGTGAAATATTTCAATGACGCTGGTATCTAAATATGTGTGTGTTGCTGTTTGTTCCTGACTTTTCAGCATGTGGATTCTCTTGCTGCTTCGCCCTTGGCTTTAGACAGTCTGCTCGCTACCTCGGCACATTGCTGGAATTGCTGCTTCTCAGATTTCATACATTTCATTTGAAAGGTTTATTCTTGGAAATGTGAATAAAAAATTTATTGGTTCTGACTGTCCTGCTTTTCCATATTATTTGATCTCTCGGGGCTTGTTTTGTGCTTTACACCCTGACCTTTGACCTGTCGTCTCCAGTGTCTGGTTGTAGACTCAGTCACTTCGATTTTGCTCATACAAGACCCATGTTTGTGAGTCTACGAGCAAGGAGAACAGAGCTGTAGTGTTTATTGTGGGGGGAAAAAATACCTTGCAGATCATTGAGAACAATGCAAGCGTCCTTAAATCCAGATGAAGTGCAGCTGATCCACTCTCTAAAAGTCTGCCGCAGACTGCATTTTCCTACCCCCCCCATTGAGTGGCGGGGCACTACTGGGAAATGCCATGCATGATATCTCCAAGTTGGAAAAACATGTAAATTTAATTAAATCATTGTCGTTACACCTGACCAGATCATTATTCCTGGCCTTGTAGTCTTGCTCACGAAACTCCAGGGGTCCAGGCCACATACGCAAATTTCCTAATGATTCCAGCCACATGGAGGGAGGTTGTGATGTGGCATTTGCACTCACGGTGTTAATCCCCATGCGTGTGGGTCCGGAATGTCCTGATCGCAGGGGATTGTTTCTTTTGCTCATGTTTAGTATAATTGGCATGCTCTGTCTTTCGTTTCGTGCGTGTTTGCACGCACGCGCACGTGCGTAAAAATTTGAATGAATTGGAAGGATGCAGCCGGTAGTAATTTGGCCACTTGGGGGCACTTTCTGTAGACCTTCGGGGTGTGCCAAAGCTGGAGCACGTCCCCTATCTATGTGTGTGTCGCAGAGCCTGTGCGGGTGCTCGAGGATCTGCCTGCGGAGCCCTGCTGGGTCCAATCATGATGCCCCGTCAGGCGTGGGCCAGGGGGGCTTCGGCGCTGCAGGCGAGCCCCAGGATTTTCAGGCCTAATGGGCACGGAATAGAAAGACTGCAAAGGCCCGGACCCGTAGAGCTGTCACTGAGCTGCGTGATGTAGAACATCCTCTGTGGAGCAGGCAGGACGTCAGCAATCGCCCTTTCTCCTTCAGTAGTTGGCCTAAACTCTTGTTGATAACACAAAACTAATTTTTGTGAAGGGTTCCTGTAGTTTTTGAGCCCTAGTTGTTGTTTTTCAGTAACTCCATTGTGGCAACAGAGACAATTTTTTTTTGGGCGGGGGAAAGAAAAGACCTTTTGAAATTATCAGAAATTATTTATTTATTTTTTTTTAAATACTGGACTAATTTTTGCAGTGTTTGAATAACTTGTACTGAGAATTTTGGGTAAACATTGTATATTTAATTAGAAAGAACATAGTTAAATGTGTTTGTATTCATACTATAATTTTTTTTTTGCTCTTTCAGTTCAAATTTGTAAAATACCTTCGGTATGCGATCCAGCTACAATTGTTTGCATTACATTGATTCATTTAGCTGACAGTTTTCTAAAGCAACTTACAACTATTTACTCATTTATACAGCTCGGTAATTTTACCGGCGTAATTTCAGGGTAAGCACTGTGCTAAAGGGTTTTACAGATCGAAGTGAGGCTCAAACCTGCAACCTTTGGGTCCAGCAGCAGTAGCTCTAACCGCTGCACTACCAGCTGTTCGTTGATGTTAGGAATTTCACTTGAAGCCTTAAGAGCAGGCAGTCGCAGGTGACTGAGGTGTAGTCAACCAACCACACGAAGGAACATGAGAGGGAAATTGAAACTTTAAGAGTGACTCAACCCGCAAGGTGGAAGGGATGGACGTTCAGGTGTAGAGGCCCCAAGGGATGGTGTCGTTTTTTTTTTTTTTTTCTTTTTGGGATGGAGTGCTGTTAGCAACACTTTAACACATGGGAAACCATCATCTCTTATTTAAAAGCTGTCTTTTAATTAATTTCTCTCCTAGCATATCGTAGTCGGACACGATTGCATTCCCCCCTGACCCTCCTGCTGATTGAGCGACGTTCATCCATGTTGCCGAGCGCTTCCCTGGAGCTGTGGAGAAGTCATTTAACGGCACGCACGCTTACTGCGGGCAAGTCAGCGTTCAGACTCCCCGGCTGCACCTCATCGCCCCTCGGTCATCCCGAACCCACAGACAGAGCTGGTGAGAAATCGCTGGTAATCCGAGTTAATTGGAAAAAGCACTGAGGGGTGAGGCTTTCATGAGCTGGTTACTTGTGAACTCTTTCTAGCAGTTACCAAGTTGCAACAGTTCCACTGGAAGGAGCCAGTAATGCCAGCCTGCTGAGCTCTGAGTCCCGGAGACCGTTTCCTTTTTACCCTCTCATGCAAAATCCATAAGTAAATTTGTCTGGTGACTTGGTCTGTTCAATTTATGATAAAGGAAAACAGTGGGTTTTGCCAATGTTATGACAATTCCTTTAAAGTTTTGTCTGCATATTAGCATTAATAGACACCTTTTAAAAAGAATAATTAATTCAGCTTTGAGGCTTTTCAGCACCTCTTCCAGTAGTGGTTCTACACTGGAAATGTGTGTTTGGAGAAATTCTTACAGCATTAACACCGTGTTTTGTTCTGTCTAAGAGATGTGGCTATGTGGAACTCTGAAGCTGTGGAATGGATGTATTTACGAGACAACCAGAAACCATTTGAAATTTACTGGGAGCTATTTCAATTCCATGAACATGCATGCTTGTAAGAAATTTGTGGCCCTTATTTATTTATTTATTTATTTATTTATTTAATCCTTCACAATCCTTTTTATCCCGAGAGTGTTCAGATTGAATTAAGGTGATCGAACCGGGTTACGAAATCTACCATCCCAACGACAAGCGTCCCGGCATGGTTAGGTGGAAAAACGTGGTCCTGTGCTCACTTCTGACATCTTTGAAATGGAGGATAAAGAGAAATAAACAAATGCTTTGTTGTTTACATTTTTGTTTGGAAATCATAAACAGTGGATCAAGTGTTTAAATGAACATGGCAACAAAACAAGATGTGTTGTTCTGTGGAGGCACGGTGGTGCAGCGGGTTTGGCCAGGGCCTGCTTTCCAGTGTGTCTGAGGGTTCGAGTCCCGTCTGGGGTGCCTCTCTTTCCCTCCAGCCTTATGCCCTGTGTTGCTGGGTTAGGCTCTGGCTCGCCGCGACCCGCTTCAGCCAATGTGTTTGTGTGTGTGTGTGTGTGTGTGTGTGTGTGTGTGTGTGTGTATATTACATATATATGTATATATGTGTATATATATATCACATATATATATATATGTAATATACACACACACACACGTATATATATATATATATATATATATATATATTTACACATACACATTTTTTGGGGGAAATTTGCTATCTTTTTTCCCTTCCAAAGCTTAACCTTGCTTTACAGAAGTGTCTGTGGTTAAAGTGAGCGAGATGTTTAATAGCATGGGATTAACATCAAAGGTCCATTTTTATAATCAAGATGAATAAGATCAATATGACTCAAATAAGAAAAAGGACTGAATCGAAGTCTTTCTGACAGGTTTTGAAGGAGAGACCTTCCTCAGATTGATCTTTGATTGTACCCCCCCCCTCCAAAAAGCCAGTGCTTTGTCCACGAATGTCATTCTGTCAGTTTAAAAGGGAGGTGCTCTCCACAGACCCACAAAGGCCACGGTCCGATCCGATTGTAGTTTGATTTGGGAAGGACAGCAAGGACAGCATTTTTGTTTTCATCAACAGATGCACAGCGGGGATGTAACTTTTGGATAGGAGAGGCAAACGGTGGGGATCTGGCCATTTTTAATCCAAAACTAATAAAGCCAACTAACCCTCTGACCATAAAGGGAAAAAAAAAAAAAGTAAAATTATAGGGGGAAGTTTTTTTTTTTTTTTTTTTAAAAAAAAAAACCTGATTCTGGCTGAAGGATCCAAAAGGAATTACTTGCCATTCCACTCGGCAGTTTTACTTTTTTACAACATTACATTGTTAAAATGATTTCTTTCATATTGGTTCACAGTCACACTTTCCTCGTTAATTGTGCACAAGTGTGTGATGTCTTTGTGCTGCACGTCGCTGTGTCGAGGAGGCATTTTACCTTGTTAGAATGATGAAAATGTCTTGTTTTGTAAAGCACAATTTGATTTCTGTAATATGTTGAGAAGTTCAATTGATCTCTGGGGGAGTAAAACAAAAACATGACCAACAAAGAATATTTGCAGGTTTTTAAGCTGGACTCCCTTGTTAAAGGCCAGGCAAATGTTTTAGAGGAGTCATTGTTTAAATGACTGGCAATTTTGGATCGCAGACTAAGCAGGGATGTGAGTGAAGCTGCGGATCAATCATCCCAGCAAGAGGCCGTGCGGGGTTTTACTGGACTAGAACAAATGCCATGCTGACCGTCAAGGTTGTTTGACATTGACGAGGACAGGTTAGTGCTTTCTGCCTGCCTTTCTGAGTGAGGTTAGCGCATCGATGATTCCCTGGGGCTGGCGCTTCTTCTTTTTGTTTTTTGTTTTTCCCCTTTCCTGAAAGAGAGATTTTAAGGAAGGAGTACTTTTTTCTCTTTTTGTACTTTAACAAACATTTTGTAAAAGCTAAGTAGAATAAATAAACAGCTTAAAGTGGAAATCGATGGCCTATTGCAGAGTCCAAATGGCCTTGTTGTGTTGGTGAAAGAGGCCGGAACTTGAGAGAAGTCTTGTGGAAGTGCGGGATGACTGATGGCACAGAAGAAATGCTGTTTAGAGTCCGCTTTCTTTCATTTATTTCTTTGCCCGACATTGTGGGTATTCTAAGTATTCTAAACACCCTGATAGCATCTCTGCGGAACCATATATGAAATACGTCAATTTTCCAATCTGACCATTAATTGAGTTTTACACGGTGTGTTCTTTTCCACCATGTGTGGTATTTTTTTGTTGACCGTTAATTGGTTAGTGAAATTTAGCTGACAAATTGTTTTGATATTTTTGAGTAAAGTGCTATTAGTGGGTGCCTAATAAATATGTCCACACCTTTAAGAAAAAATGTGCAATATTGCAGCATGCCACCCCCCCCAGTGGTTTTTTTCCCCCCTCAATTTAATTACACACACAGCAGACCGTACAAACAACCTCCAGAGAAAGCAATTTGACTCAAAGTTTTAACTGTAGAAACAATATGTCAAAGGGTTTTAGCTTTTTGAAAAACTGACATTGTGACCTTTACTGTACTACCAGTCTGGGGTCATGTTGGACTTTTCTATGTTATTTATGGAGTGGGGGTGGGGGCATTTAGAAAAATGTGTTCTTAGAGCCTCTTTGCTGTGAGGGCTTATAGGTAATGGTTTGTAAGGTGACAAACTGAAATACTGATGTTTGGCATAAGAAACTGTGATGTCTGCTATTGGTCGATACCTTTTTTTGCATCATTTTGTCACTGGGACATTTGTTAACTTTTGAAAACCTTTGTTTCTACAAGTGGGGGGTCAGTGAGTGCAGAATTAACACTTAGAGTGGTTTAAATGTGAACAGGATGTAGGCTTGAGCAGTTGAGGGGTTATTTCAGTGCAAATTCTTGTTTTTATTTCACAAAGCAGCCAAGTGGACCAAACTGAATATTCAGCAACTTTGGTTTTAATGGTTGGAGAAATCAGTTTAAGAGCAGCTTTGTTAATGTTGTTTTTGAATTGCGTATGGAGTGCAGAGAAAGTGCGACACGCTCAGCACTGATGTTATGAGTTTTCAGATGTTTATTAAAGCAGTATGGCAAGAAAGGCCCAGGCTATGCTGTGCATATTGCTGTAGCTAACAGGACATTAGATGTTATGGGAAACGGTGTCCGTGTCCATGAACACGGCGGGGCTTGGTAGCCTCAGGGTCTGCGTGCTTTCGTGGATTAAAACCCTCCGAGTGGCTGTAGTGTTTCCTACGGCAGCATTCAAGGACCCTGTCACTCTTTCCTGCCACAGAGGTGGCGGACATGTGGCTGTTCCGCAACACAAAGGAGAGAGAATGTGCACTGCGAAGATCAGCTCAGGGGGGTGGTCAGTCTCTGTCCGGCGTGTCCTGGAAAGAGGAGTGAGCGGTGAGCGTACCGCATTGAACCTTCAGCTGCCAAAGCGGGGAGCAGCAGGGGCCTTCCTTTGTTGTGTTTGTTTGTTTGTTTATTTTTATTTATTACTCCGACATTCCCCCCACTGATCGGTGAAGGGCCGGAGTGGGGAGTGGAAATGAGGAGGCTCCTAGTGATGGTCACCTCTGTGTCAATGGCTAATCGCACCGTAAGTGCTTGTGGAGGAGTGGTTGTCTGCCGACGGAGTTCCTGTTGAAGCCCACATCAGGACGTCCCTAAGGGTCAGCGCAAGCACGTTGCCAACGAAAGAAGCAGTGTAAGAGTAAGCCTAAATTGACAAATGTGATTTACATTTATTAATTTGGCTGCTGCTATCATCCAAGCAGCGTATAATGATTATTAATTAATATTTAGGTGACACCTTTATCCAAGGTGATTTACAGTGTTAGATACAACGCACTAAATTCCAAATGATCATTTTCCCATTTATACGACAGCAATGTAACACATTTGCTCAGACACATACTGGCAATGGGACATTTAGACTCATTGGTTCACCCACTGCATTTTTGAGCTGGGGGGAAAAATCTGGAGACCCCGGTGGAAACACTTATGCAGTCACAGAAAGAACATGCAAACTGCACATCAACCGAACGGGATTCAAACCCGGGTCCGGTGCATAGCCCAGAAGCTGTGAGACATCACGGCTACCTGCTATGCCAACATACCCCCATATTTTTTGACATGAAATACACGCAAGTAAGCAACATCCCTTTGTGTTTTCAAAGGGTCAGACACGGAGGAAAAAGGTAACGGGATCCAAGGTTGGTGTGGCACTGCGAACTTTTCTTCCCACAGGACTACAGGAATGTTTTCTGTAATGCAGAGAAAGAAATTGTAGACAAATGTTTGTTATTTTTGGGCCGAAAATGTCCGACTTCCTTGTTTTTTCTTTTATTTTTTTCTGACGAAGTGCAGCGCTACGTTGGCCTCTCTCAAACGGCAGAGAAAGCACAGCTTGTTCTGTCCAGGCTGCCAAGTCCGTCTGCATTTGCCCGCTTCCATCGCCAGACTGTGCTCTCGGACTCTGCGCTTTCGCAAGCGCCCCTTTGTTCTCGGTGGAGGATACGGAACAGACAGCCTGCCACTGTTTAATGTCTTTAATGGCCCTGTAGAACCCAGATTGGCTCTGCTTTTGTGGAGGTGTCCCAACTGGAGACGCTCTGCTGCTCTTGTTATTTTTTCGCTCTAATTTTGGTTGACTCTGTCTTTGCCATTTCAGAATCCCTTGTTGATTGGGGTGGGATGTGAAGGGGTTTCTCACTGCAGAAGGGGCTTTTGTGAGTATTTCGGTTGAGGTGTCGGTTTCGTAGGTCTTGCTGCGGGGTTACAGGCTGGTGGGTGTGCTTTATTGGGTGCTGGGGGGGGGTAGGTTGAAGACCTCACCTTGAGGTTGCAGTGTGCTTAGGTGCAGCTGGTTTGGAGGGGTTGTGTTTCTTGGCATCACTGCCTTTCCATATCCCCCCCTCATCCCTCATTAATAAACCCATCTTAATTAACGAGTGATTTATAGGCACCACCGCTACATTTTCATTAGCAATGACTCTGCAAAAGGGGGAAAAAAAATCTCTACATAAACTGTTGAACCTGTCATGTGATATCCACTTATTTAATATAGAGTAATTAGTGGAGATTGTGTGGTGCGTGACAGCTCCCGTCCTGCTGGGAATGTGTCTCTCGACAGAAAAGCTTGTTGCTTTTCTCAATTGCTGTCTTTGCTGTCTCTAGGCACTGTCATCTTCTCTTCCCTCACTTGCAGAAAAAAAGAACGCCCAAATATTAGTCACCACTTTCAACTGGAATATCTTCTACAGGCTAATTGTATTTAATCACATTTCACCAGATCATTTGAGTTTCTGCATTTTGTTGACCGATTGATCTGCCCCAGTTTACCTGCATTGAACCCACTAGATTTAAAGCTTCATTACTGCTTCCAGTTATGGGGGAAGAGACACCTTTTGTGAGCTGGACATTTTTTGTATTCTAAAGTTTACAGAGTGGTGACATTTCATGTAAAATAAAGCATATTCACCCAGAACTTATGATTTTCTGTCCTTTTTTTGGTGAGATGGCAGGACTAAAGCTTCATCCACACCTTCTTTAGTTTTTTGCTTGCTGTGGTTGGCCTGTGAAACCTAAAGTCAGTTTTAACAATTAGTAAGCTATTCGCCACAGTCCATGGAACCATATAGAGACAAAAGGTGCAGATCCATTACTGGCACTGGTTGTTCTTGTTATTTGGCTGTGTTTTTTTTTTTTGGCGGAAATGCACTTGGGGTGTGTTGGAGGGAGCGGGGAAAAACATCAAGTACTAATCTAGCCATTACCGAGAGAGTCATGTCCTGAGGTTGGAGGAGCCGTCTTGGTGTCCCTGGATCGTGTTAGTTCGATATCCTATTCAAATCAAACAGCCACTGCTACGTCTCTTCAATTTCCTCTCAGGAGCTCATATGAAACCACTGATGTTCTCACTTCTTTCAGTGCTTAAAATGGAGCATGTTGCCGGTAAACTTTTGCACACCCCGTGTTCTGTATTCAAAAAATAGACGTCAGACAGAGGTGGGGAACAATCGTCTGAATAGAGAAGGGTGAAAATTGTTTCATTGATTTCTCCTTGGGATGCTCATGAATTTTCTATTTGATTTGTCCTCCAATGAAATTAGACTTTTAGTGGGTGTCAGGAGAGTTGAGAGGCAACCGGGTGGGGATGGGGATGTGAGAGGTAAGAATCCTCTAAAGACTGTCCAGAGTGCAGGAGTGTATCCACCTCAGTTGTTGCCATGTCTGCTGAGTGTCTATCATGTTTTTGTCTTAATTTATCAGTGCAGGGGACCTGTGCTAGTGAGGTTTGGAGTCAGGCATGGGTAGTGTTCCCTTCTAGTCTTAAGTGGGTGACATATGTGGAAAACTGCTCTCGTTCTCCCATAAAGCAATAACACACACATACACACACACCACCGTAGGGTAAGAATGGGCCTTACTTGGGGCATACTCCTCTTTACTCCCTCAATCGGTGGAGGGAGCAGCCCCATGTGACACTCACATTTACCACACAGATTCTTTCCATTTCCTTTCACCTTAGTTTTCTTTGCACGTGGGTCTCGTTTGCACGCCTCTGTGCGTCTGTCTGCCGTTCCTTCGGTCAGGAAAATGAGCACGTTGTTGGAAAGTGCACAGCGATTCTTACCTTACCAGTAGTTTGCCAAGGGATGTCAAGACCAGTGTTTGGAATAGAAAAGTTCAGCGTTGAAGAAGGACAGCAGTCTTAGATGCAGCCTATCACAGCGGATGGTTCTTCTCATTAAAACCAAAGAAATGTATAAACAGGAAATATTACACAAAGTGGGCATTTGTGAAAAATTGAAAAATTTTCTCCTTTATACTTTTTTGAAGTCCTTACAAAATTTAATCAGGCTGTACTCGAGGTCGTTCACGTTTATGACTTTGCTTTTCTGACTGCCCCATGAACCCCGCTGGGTCCGCTGTAGTGCCGTCACAAATGGAATCGTAATTTAATTACTGTTTGGGTTTTTTTTCCCCCCTTTTTTAATCGATAAATGGACCCTCCATCTCACCCAAGATATTTAATGATAGTTGCCAGACTGTGGAATCGGCTCATGTGACCTTGCACCCTGGGATCACTAGGTCTGGACATGCTCAATGCCAACAATTTTGTTGTTGTTGTGAAGCACCAATCGATCAGTCAAATTTTATCTGCTGAAACGCCCCCAATGATTGCCTTGCTACAGACACAAAGAAAAGCAACAGTGAGCAGTCAGCTCGTAGCAGACTCAAATTCTACAGAGATGGCCGAAATGACCCAGAGATGATAAACATGAAGTAAATACAATGATAGGATTTAAGTGATAGGGTGGGATGGTGAAATTATGGGCTGGAATGACAATGTGCAAAGCCAGAATTCCAGCCGAATGATAAATTCCATTAAGATGACGTGGCTTTTCCATTGGTAACATATTTACAATGTGTCCCATTATAAACACTAGTACTGGGAAGAAGAACCTGAAACCACACATGTAGGGATCCTCTAGTGATGCTGTGATAGAGGAGCGATAGCTGTGGTCCACCTCGACCTTCTGTACTTAGACTAAACCAGCTGTGTAGTTTGAACCGGTGAGTCCAGATGTGTTTTGATGATGTTTAGGTTAGGGTTAGCTTGTAGGACACGACGACACCATAAATTGGTGTGGTGCGAACACCGCAAACTAGTTGGACCAGCTGGATGAGTGCGAGTGCTGTAGGAAAGCAAAACTCAGAAAAATTCCAGCTTTGTGGAAATACACCTGTGTTGTTCAAGTTTGTATAGAACGTACAACTGTTGGAAAGAATCTGATGAAGGTGGTTTTACATTAAATAAAAATGTGCAAATGAAACTCATTCAAATGGCCTTTGGATCAAAATGTATTACAGATTCATTCCTTCGTTGTTGTGTTTTTGGGAACAGTTCAGTGGTTTTTCTGAATATGCTTATGTCATCTGCTTGTTGTTCAAGTGGGAGAATTGTTTTACATCCGGTCAGCATGTCGTGTAGAGGTTTGGTTTGTGGCTAAAAGGGTTGAAGGTTTAAATGTAAGGAACTGCTCTGAGAATCCTGAGTTTTTTTTTTTTTTTTTTAATTTTTTTATTTTTTTTTTTTTAAAACTTCTTGCCAATATCTTGTCAGTAAATAACCAGGTATTCACAATAGTAAAAAATAACTAATAAGCTTATTGGTTTGGAAAAAAGCAAACAATTTAAGGCTGTGACTTCCTGGGGATTAGAACCTAAGGGGATGGGTTGTGTGCTGTTGCTAAAGAGGAATGTGGATGGTAACCAGACATTGTTCCCTATGGTTCTATCATATGCAGCGGCCTGCCTTTTCTTCTTGAAAAAGGGAAAAAAAAAAAAAAGCTGCTATTTCTGGGTGATTTATGAGCTGTTGTCCTTGAGCTCTTTGTTCATGATCGTGTGCGTGTGTATGGGTGCCTCAGCATGGGGTTCTGTCACACTCTCTCACGTAATGCACGTTGAAGCGAAGGGGCGAATTTTGGATTCTCACCTTGATTCTTGCAACATTTCATGCACACGCCGAGGTTTGCTCTAAGCTGCGGTGATACAGGTTTAATTTTGCAAGTTGCGCTCAGAATATGGTAGACAGGTTGGTCTCTTTACTTTAATGAAAGATGTTTTAAGAGTGAAGTGGTGATAAATTTCTACAGTGGGCCGGTGTCAGTGGGAAGCACCATTGTTTTATTAAAAGGCGGATTAGAGTCAACTTGGCCTACATCTGTAGCCGGTTCCAGCGCTGGTATTGATAAAAGGATGAGGCTTTCTCCAGTCTTGCCATAAAACAAATTCTTACATTTAGACACTCAATAAATTTTAAAAGACATTTTTGTGGTTTAGATGTCAGTATTATTTACCAAGTTGCGGTTCCATTTCTGTACAACAGATGTGAGACGAGTTCCTGCATCGCTACTGCCTCCCTGCTCTCAGCCCCTGGAACCATACCTTTATTTCCTTTCCCTGCGCATCCTGCTCCTTTATTTATTTCTTGTTTGCGAGTGTTTTGCTCCAAGTGGGCGGGAAGAAAAACGAGAGGAAGAAAAGAAGGAAGAGGGAATGTGGGGAAAGCAGAGGTGCACTGCGGATGGCAGTATTAAAATTAATGATAGGCGTTCTTGCTGCGCTGACTCTTTTTGAAAATTGCTGTAAGTTATCATCTCTTGTTAAGGCCGGCAAATAAACTAATGAGAAAGGATCGCCTGGTGTCTAATTGGGCCGGCGATTCTAAGTGCCCCTTGGCTTTGCTCCATCTGCCTTCACGCTCAACCTGGGGAAGTAGATCCCGGGAGCGCTGTTAAGGGTGAGGCGGGGGCCACGGTGTGTTTGCGCCCCCCTCAGCTACCTTCCACTCCTCCCGCTCCCAATTGCAGGGTGTGTTTGGGGAGACGGTTCGTGCACAAGAAGAGCTCACTCATGTCCAGAGGCCCATTGGAGTCGCGTTTGAACGGTCGCGCTGCTCGATATTTCACGTGCCTCACTGCCACTTGACATCGATGGGCTGTAATTGCTCTCGCCGGGGATCGGCACCACTCTGCATGCCCAAGCAAGCCTCCCTCCGTATAGTGACTCAAACTTACAAACAAACTAACAAACGTAAAAATCGTGAAAACTTTGGGTAATTTTGCCTGTGATAATTTTGATCTTTTTGGGTCTGGGAATAGACATTTTTAGCAAAGGTGCTGAGCTTTCTGTATCATCTGGTGTCGTTGGCCCTTAGTACATCTCGGTGGAGAGAGGTACATGCTACTTTTACCCCAGTATGGCCACATTTTTTAGTTTTGCTTTTGATCTGATTGTTCATAATTTTTATGGCATTGGTCATCGAATATTGTGGGTCAAACAAGGCATAATATTTGGAAATGAAAATGTATTTTTTGCTCTTGCTGCGTTGCTAGTAGAGGAAGTTGAATGGAATTCAACAGAAGTAGGATTTTGTATTGTGGTTCTTTACCTGATTTGTAATGGTTATAGTGTTATGTGATGGACGTATTCAATGTAATTTATTTTTATACAAATGTTTGCAGTGTTATTAAAAGGATTAGAAAGCAAAAAAAAAAAAGGAAGTAATGGTTTCAGATGCCTACACCGTGGGGTTTTGACCTCACTTCTGGCTCAGTGACATTTATGAGTGAGTTTTCATGCAATATGTCCCAGTGCATGATGTTGTTTTAATATCATTATTTTCAAAAATGATGCCTTTCCCTAAAAATCCACAATCTTTCATGAATACCCTGTGAAAATGATGTAGTCCTTAAAGTTGGACTAAAAACTAGGGTACACATGGCATATCAGGACCTGAGCATGACATCCCTGCTGCATACATTTAGCCATTTGTGCCTTTCTTTTCCTTCTTTTTAACGCTGTTTCCAAGCCCTGCAGAATGATGTTTTGTAGTAGGGTAGTCAGATTGTGTGGCGCTCCTTTCTTTTTTCTTTCAGCTGTGTGTTTATCTAAAGTGATTTACTGACTGGTTACAAGGCCTTGACCTTTACTACTGTTGCACCTGCTTTCTTCCCACTTCCAGCTTTGTTCTCTGGTCTCAACAGGTTCTCCTCGCCTCGTTCCTACTACTCAGCTCCGCTTTTCCCCGTTCCCTCCCTCTATCTGTTGTCTCTCGCTCTTTTGCTCTCTTTCCTACTTCTCTGCCTCCCGATGCCTCCTCCTTTCCTCCCTCCTCCGGCTTGTAAGTTAATTCCAAGGAGGATGTGCTGTTGCAGACGGAAATGATGCATGGTCAGGAGACCCTCAGTCTCTAACAAGCACTAAGGCAAAAATAATTTGTTGCTAATTGTTCTAAGTGATATCTCAGGGTGAAAAGAGTCTGTTAATCCATGTTTGTGTCTGGTTTTTGCCCACCCGACTTTCAGCACCCGCTTCTACATGTACCTTCAGTGGATCCATACTGAATCGAAATCTTTTAGATTTTCAACATGGAATTTAGAAAAGGTCATAATATTTACACTGGAATGTGGCACTATATTTGCCAGGTAAACACTTTCATTTCGGATTCCAATCCAGGTTTCTACGTCTCACGTAGACAGAGCCTTGATATTTGAAATGAAAATCTTTTTTTTTTTTTTTTTTTTTGCCTTATTTATCCAACCTTCCTGCCTCGGAGGGCCGTTCTGATTGGGTTCGAACAGACACACAAAGTTTGAGCCACATGCCCGTCAGAATTTTTGATTTGTTGCGAAACCCCTTATTGTGTGCAGAAATCGTGGGCTGTTAAATATTCAGGGCAGGGATGCTCAACAGTATATCACACTGAATTAATGCCTAGTCCCAGCCCCCTTCAATCATACCTTATTGGATTTGACCGAGCTGTCCAAGTATCGATGTGTGAGGAGCAGAAATATCGACTCCCCTCTTCAGCTGAAGACCGTCCACGATGATTTATTTATTTATTAATGCAGAGCGGTTCTGTGTGGATCCGCCAAAGAACCAGTGCAGAACCTGACAGAACAATGAGTGCTCGGTCCATTGCCTTTGCAGTGTGGTATTCCCGCTGCTAGTCCTGTTTGTGATTAAAGATCCAAGTAAAATCCTGCTGGTGGTAATCCCAGGAGATACCCAGCTGTTGCTTCGCTGGTTTTTGCAAGTACTCTGTAGAAAATAACATATCTTACGAAAATAAAGGTAAGGAGGGAATTCTACAAAGTGTATGGCAAAATTAATAGTAGAGTAATAGAACCAATAGATTAATTGGTTATAATTGCAACAGACTGACCTGCAGACCACCTGTGCCTTCAGACCCGGAGCTCCAGTTGCATGTCTCATACCCCGAAGCACCTTTATGGGTCTCCGGTGTCTTTGCATTGCGGGTGCCTCAGAACCGAAACCCACTCATGTGGAGTCCCTCAGTCCTTATGTAGCGTCACTCAGGTGTTTATCGTTTCATAGACACACTCTGGATCCACGCAGTAATGCAGCTTATAGTTATTGCAATCAAACCTAGAAACGCTGAGGAGGGTGTGCTTACCAGATAGTGATGCACAGTGTAAACATGGTGATGCAGGGACTCATAGTGTCGTTTTGCAGCAAATTCCAAATGCTGTGTGCCAGCTGCAGGGTTACTGTCTCGGCGAGCGTTTGTGGTTTTGTCGAGCACTGGCTCCGAGAGGGGCGGCTGGGAATCGAGATGAGACAACCTTCCAAACGGAGTGTCCTCTGTTCGCTTAATTGAGTCAAGCGCATTGGCTGGTCAAATATTTGGAAAGTTTGCAGCTGTGCAAATTGATTTATGATGCCAAGGGTTCATTTTAAAAATAAAATGCAAAAACCTGGGGACTCATGGTGAATTTGCATGATGTGCTTTATAGTTGCCGTTGAATAAACGAGACTGGAAAAACATGTATGCAGGGTGCGTCTTGGGGATCTTGTCTTCACTGCAAATTTGGAGGAGATTAATGGGGAGAGTCTTTGGGATGGTAGTGCCACAGAGCATCTATCGCCATGCTTCTTCCGCTGTGCTCTGTGAGTAGCACTTAGGGAGGACCACGCTTTGGCTTTTGCCCCCCAAACTTTAAAAGCATTAATTCAGATTTTTGTCTTGAAGTGGTCCATTAATCTTTGTGGCGTTTGCATGCTCTCCCTGTGTTACAGTAAGCTTATTCAATAAAACCACTTTAACTGTTTCCCTCTGGATGCTCTGGTTTCTTCCCACAGTCCAAACACATGTGTTTCAGGTGTTTTGCTAATTCTAAATGGCCCTTAGTATGTGTATGTGTAAGGGTATGTATGATTGCTCCCTGATGGACTGTTTTCACAATCAGGCTGTACCCTGCTTCATGTCCTGTGCTTCCAGGACAGGCTCCAGACCACCACTACCCTGCTTAGACAAGACTTTTATGACAGTAGGCGCATGGTTCAATACTACAAGCAGGCACTTTTGTGGAGGTGAAGAATGTTAAGGATGATTTTTCATCACGATGTCAGATTGGTACCGAAACAAAGCATTAAGCATTTGATGTTAACAAGGACAAAGGGATGGGTGCTATTCTCCTAGACCAGTGTGCTTATGGACTGAAGTGCACAACCTTCTGGATTCAGCCCTGGAATGTTTGATGCGATTGTTTCCGTTCGGGGGGAGAAAAGATGTACAGGGTCTGTGTGCAGAATATACCAGAAGCTCCTTGCTGCTGGATTGACATTCTCACTATTCTTGTGGGCAGTGTTCCATTCAGGGGTTGTTGCAAATCGAATTACCGGACGGCACTTGAGAGCCATTTTGGGCCCCGTCAGAAAATTGAACTGGTACGTGGGCTGATTTGAGAGGGTCCCTGTCGTCAGGACTGCACTTCATTCCTCCTCTTATTAGAACAAACAATTTTCAGATCTTGCAACTGCTTTTCAGTCCAATTGTGGCTTGGGTGTGTGTGTGTGTGTGTGTGTGTGTGTGTGCATGTATTTGCGCGTGCGCGTGAGTGAGTGCCGCTGTGATTCGCCACTCTTAGGATGACTGCCTGCGTAATCTTGCGGCTGGGGTGAGCGTAGCACTGTGCATCTAATGAAGCTTTTCTAAATGTCACGTTTGATCCAGAGGTCCTTTCCGGGGGCCTTGCGGACCATGCCTCTGCTTCCGCTGAGGCGGCCGTCCACGAACGTGGAGGCGGAGCTCTGGGCGCTGGCGCAATACCCCTCCTTACACGCTCTTCGAAAGGGGAGCAGGGCATTGCTGCTGCTTTGCAATGTTCAGACACGCTCTCTCTGTGGCTCTAAGCTGTCAGAAAGCTGGTGGGGGACGATGGACACTTGAGAGATGGATGAGGGCCTGCACCGTTTGTTGCTGCCCCAAGGTTCTCCATCTTGCTGAAGCCCCCTGTGATAACCTTTAAGATAGTGGGAGGTGGAAGCAACGAAGACGGGTCGAAGACACAAATGCATTTGTGCGCACGCACTCCCCGTCGCTCTCTCAGACACACACACACACAAATGTCACAGCAGCACACCAGTGCCACAGGGAGAGAAAACATGCGTGCAAACATTTTCACACTTTGTTTATAAACTGTGCTAACCTCCAGGTCACTCTGCTGGCAGTGATACACAGACCCCAGGTACCTTGTTACGTGGCAAATGTTGAGCAGCACGGCTTTAAGACGGTGGGTTCACCTGGGGAAGAACGGTCACTTTAGTGTTTTTTTTTTTTTTTTTTTTCTTCCTCTCCTCCCTTTTAGGTACAAACGTTGCTCGGGCCATTGACGGTATCTCCTAAGGTAATGTACTGCGCAGCATTGAACAGCAATGATGCGTGAGGCCCCATTAAACAGTTAGGGTGCCCTTCTGGTACCCTGCTCTTCTTCTCAGGGTTGGACACCGAATTCTCAGTGGGTGTGCGTTTGTGTGCCTGGGCGCTCGTCGCTCGAAGGCGTCTCTTGCCCTGTGATTGATTACATTTTGTCTGATCTAACGGTCAGGTCACCGGAGGTTAGGGTCAGCCAGCGAGTCGCGGTCGAAGTGGTCACACCGATTCGTTTTCCGTTCGATCCCAGGGGCCATAACAATGTCAGATGACTAGGATCCAGCAAGGCGCGAGAAGCTACGAAGCACGGGGTGTCTCCTGTTTCGGGGACGGCGAGGGGACGACGCGTCTGGCGCACGACAGCGTTCGCGTTGCAGTCCCATCTCTCGGCAAGGCAGGAGCGTGGTGCTATCGCCATCGCTTCTCGGTCTTTTGCGGGTTCACGAGACGCATGTCATTATATTGCCGCTATGCTGACGGGGTGTGTGTGACGTAGAGAATTGGAGAGAAATCACAGCTGAAACTTTGTTCCCTTACGCTCCCTTTTTTCCTTTCTTCCACCGCTGTCAGCAATTCGAATTCAGCTCCCCTCGCTAGAAATATCCAGTTAATTTCCTTAAATTCTGTCAAAAGCTTTGACAGAGCAACTCATACAAAGGCTCTGTGGCGGTTCAGAACTACATGTAAAATATTAGATCTGTATAATTTACATTACATTTAAAATCACAACATTATAGTGGTTGATCCGCGGCGGTTATTTCAAAGGATATGAACTCAGCAGGGGTTATCTCCAATGGAGTCGGCCGCTCTCTTCTTCACATTGTAATGAACGACGGCCCGGTCGCTGCCCCGCGGACGACTCTCTCGTTGCCGCGTCTCAGTTCGAATGATCCTCGCTGCCAGGGTGCTCTTCCGGAGTTTGAAATGTCGAATGTATACTTTTAAGTATTCTTGGTTCTCTGTGTCTACGTATAATTAAACTGCAAGAATATTGCATTTTTGACCTTAAGGTTCTTGTTCGCGGACGTGTGCGGATACGTGTGTGCGCCGAAGAATGTATATCTGCTCTAATTCCAGAGTGATAATGGACGTACTTTGACCGCTTGTCTCAGACAAACGTCTTTTCAGCAAATAAAACGCGAACGGCGGCGTTGCTCCCATCTTTTTTTTTTGTCTTTTCCTGCCCAAGAAAGGCCACCGTTCGGTGCAGAATTAGTGAATGTCATGGAAGGTCGAAGCGGCAATCCCATTATTAGGAATTTGTGGGTGAATGCTAATGGACGGCGATAATGCAATCTCCTGTGTTCTCTGTACCCTTGATGGCGCGCCGCTCTCTTCAGGCCGACTGTAAGGCTGCCCGTAATCCTCCGGCTCCGCTCCGCCTGATTAACTTGGGCAGCCTTTACTTTTTTCGAGATACTTTTTTTTTTAAAATTTGTTTGTGCTTTTCAGGTTGTGATGGAGAGTTGATGCAAACACACACCCGGACAGCTTTTTTTTTTTCCGTTTTGGTCATTTGTTTCGTCTTTGACTTTGTGGATATAGGCTGCCAGCATGCGCCTGTGAAGCCTTTCTCTGTGTTTTGATAACATGATGTTTGAAATATTAAAAACAGGCATCATCCTTTGTGAAGCAAAGACGCAGCAGCTGTGGTGTCGTGGAATCTGCCCACATCGGTAGCGATATGTCGGTGTCAGGTTTGAGCAAACGACCCGGTTGCGTTTTGGTAGGAGGCGCAGTAGAGATGTGTGCCTTTGTCATTTATTTAACTCGGTGTAAACCAGTTTGCATATTTGCGTGATTTAGATCCCCTTTTGGCCAGAAACGCCTCGTCCCCAGACCTCACCAGACGACCCCCCGGCACACTGCTTTGATTGCACCACCAGCCCTCGTACCCCTTCCCTCTGGCATGAGACTGATTATAGAAACTTCAAAGCTGCGGTGTTGACAGTGTGCCGAGTCTCTCATGATGGAATCTCCTCAGGGCGTATTACCAAAAAATAACACGGAGAGGGGGTAGGGCAGAAAGCGGTGACCTTCAGGGGAGTCGGGCTCCCCCGTGACTACGCCATGGCTGCCAGTGCTGCAGTGCCATCGATTTGGAATTCCTGTTGAGTGCCACATGTGTCCCGGGGAGGGTGGCTGGGCCGGGCCGGGCCGGGATGGGCGGGCTGGGGCCCATCTCGCTGGATCTCATCTCGCTGGATCTCGGGCTTGTTGCTGAAGCCTCGGCAAAGCAGAATTTCAAACGCTGGATTACATTTTGTGCGGAATGAGTCGGCACGTGTCCGAGGCTCTGTGGGTGTTCGCTGATAGCACATCACCTCGAGGTGGCGTCGTGCATGATGTGACCAGGCCACCCGATGCCTCGTATTTGTCGCTGCTTTTATTAGCACCACCATTATTGTTGTTTTTGTTATATTTCAGTTATTATTTTTTATTATTTGTTTGCATTGCACAAGGCGGTAGCTCGACCTTGTTGTCCTCAAATATGAATGAAGATGTTAGAAACACAATGTGTGAGTCATTTCACATCAGCCCAGTTGTGTAACCTCAGCCAATGAATTCAGGTGAGTGTGTATTATGCAGTGTATTATGCACCACATCTTGTGTAATTTTCATACCTAATGCTGCTGTCTGTCTTCCTCTGTGCTCAGTACGGCTGTTTGGGAGTCAGTGTTAGACTCCCCCCCCCCCCCCCCCCCCCCCTTTTCCAACGGCAGTGCATGGGCTCCAGAAATACCACTGAACGGAAAGTACAGTATTAATGAAAAGGCCAGCGAGCAGAAGCCCCTCATGCCATGGTTTCCCATTCCCTCTAGGTTTACCCACAGATCTCCATAGCATCTCATCAGCCAATGTAGTGGTGATGGGTTGACATTAAAGAGGAAAAAAAGCTTCCCCCCAAGACTTTGCTGGAAGGCTGATTGCATCTTCATCCTGTTCTCTCTAGATTGTTTCCCTTTTCCCTTTGCAATTTTTAAGCTGCTTTATTGGCTTCACTTGGCAGTCTTCCGAAATCAGAAGAGGCAGTCAACAAGATTAATAGATAGTCATACAAAGGCTGGAATGTGTCGCAGTATGATTCGCTCCCATGTTTCGAGAAGGTGCTGACTTGATGGCGATCTGGCTGCGAGAATAATTTTGCTCTCTGTTCCTCTGTCCTCTCTGACAGGTGACAGACAAATCGGTGCGGGCCTTTGCGGAGCACTGTCCGGAGCTGCAGTTTGTGGGCTTCATGGGCTGTTCGGTGACCTCTCAAGGGGTCATCCACCTGACTGGGGTGAGTGGGTGTGTGGGTGTAGACAGCGGGATTGGGCGTGGGGACCCTGCCAACTCATTGCCGTACTTGCCGTCAGAGGGGTTGAGGCACTCTCACCTCTTGCCACATTGCGTTTTTAATTAAACTGATTGGCCGCAAGTTGCAGCCGTGACACAAAACAAAACTACAGACAAAAGATGAGGAAATGTTCTCCCAGGGTCATGTTGTTAAAATGTGTGTGTTATATCCTTGAGGGTTGTGTGTGCTAGAATGGTTTTTATTCCCACAATGTGACATGACATAATTACTATAATTACTTGGTCGTTATCTGTTCTGTTTTTAAATCTGTCAATTCTCCAAACATACTGCTGTGAAATACAGAATTTTGAAAGTACAGGGGAAAATACGTTTTGATAAGGCATTCCTTAATTTTAAAATACATATTCATAAATAGCCTGCTTATGAAATAATTCTGTGATTGGGGAGAATTTTTGGGGTGAAAATCTCTCCTTAGAAGGAGTGGTGTTTAATAGTTCTTGTGCTGAATTCAGTGAACTTGTCTGTCTTTTTTTTCCTGGTGGGTTTTCCTCATCTTTTTGATTTTCAAAGGTAATGTACTACGGTAAATTCTGACCAACTGTGCATTTCCTGTGAAACATCTGCAGGTGTAGCACCTTCAGAAATTAAACCCCCGGAGGAGAGGGTTGGTTTGGAGCTGGATTGCTGCTTTTCAGCTTTTCTGCCTCTTTGACGGACTCAATCTTTTTGTCGGATCTAGTGCAGGTCACCCTGACCTGGCTGAGCCAAATGTGTCTCAACTGAGGATCTGCAGCTTGACCTGAGAGATCGAGTGTGATTTGTCATTTTCGATAATGCGTGGTGCCGATCGTTAAAATGTTGGTTTTTTTTTTTTTTTTTTTTGTGTTTGCAAAAGGAAGCATATGTTCATTTGTGTTTCCTCAACCGAAGTTAATGGCATAAATTGCAGCGTAGGCCTCAAAGACAGACACAGACCTGGTGCAGAGCCCTCGCCTGCTCAAGTCTGAATCCAGTGTGTGACATGACCATGGCTGCTGAAATAATATTCGTGAAGGTGATTGACCTTAAACTGCTTCCGTTTCACTCTGCAATTTTCCACCTCCTCAAACGAGTCCCAAGTACAGACTTCTGGTCCTGGTGCTGTTAAAATAATAATAGTAATAATAATAATTTTCTTAACACGGTTATCCACGGTCACTGCGGTATGGAAGTTATAGTTTCACATTTTCATCTATTTGTAAGGATGGATTTTAGCCTCAGTGATTAAGGTTAAGTTCTTTGCTGACGTGTGCAACCGCACTTCCCCTCCAGTGATTTGAACCTGTAGCTTTTTGGTCTCTAGTAGACCATCTGCTGTCAGACCATCTGCTGTCCCTCCTGTCAGTTCTACATCAGTGGTGACCTGCCAGGGGGACTGCAGCTCGCGTGCTGCCTGCTTGCCTTCCTGCATCATCAAACATCTCCTGATCACCCTCAGTGCCGCTGTGCCTCTGGCACCCTGCTGATTCATTCTGGTCGCATTAAACTGTCCTCTTGCTCACTCTTGCAGCCTGGGTTCGGGTCGTAATCATGTAGCTGGCCATCTACTCCCTAGACCTTGAATCTGATAGCACTTGTCAAACTTCACAACCTGCCCTCACCTCTCAGCTGCCCCACCCTTTGAAAGAAAACTCCAGAGTTGATGCCTTTGCTTGCTGGCGGAAAGGGCCGAAACACTGCTTTTTACCAGGGTTTGTGGGTTTTGCTAGCGCTTCTCTATCATGTTCGCGCCCATTTGCGACATCCCAGGCATCGCCTTGAAATTCACATCCTGGAGTAACTCTTGTTACTTTGTGAAGTTTAAAGTTTAAATCTCATTAAGGTGAAATGAGCTGAATCCTAAAATGTTAAAGCTCAAGAACTTCCTGCTGTTTCCTTATTACCATGTTAATGAGGGACTCACGGTTAGAGATATCCACATCACACACGGCGAGATTACAGAGATTGTCTTATATTCAATTTTGAAATAACCCTAATCTCGAACAGAGTGTTTTTTTTCCCCCCCTCTTAGTTTTAATGTATTCTAGTGTATGCATATATTATATTTCAGCTTGGCTGAGTTGATCAATGTGGGTGCTTCCACAAAAATAATTACCGCTAAGAACACTGAAACCATCCAGTGCAATAATGTTAGACAGTAAATTAAACTCTTAAATGGTTTGGCTAATCAGCTCAATTGTTTCTCATGACCTTTAGAGTGTCTCTGTATGTGTAGAAAACAATACCAGAACTGCTGAATGCATGCGTTGGTTCACTTGGTTTTTATGGAGGAACGCTGAGCGTGTAGAGTCCAGGTAAGACTTCTATGTATTGGCTGTGTGTAATTGCGCTATGACTGGAGGTTTCTGTGTCTCCAAAACGTTCCTTTGACGTTTTTAGTGGATGAGCCGCACAATGACTCGCAGCGCTCTGTGAGATCGGGACATTTTGTTGATATATGAGGAAGTGAGACTAGCAGCGACAAGAGCAACCTGGACTTTGTAGGTCTGACGAGTCCTTATGAGTACACTTCTTCTCTCTTTGGAGAACAATCAGGAGTGAATGGCATTGCTCTGCTCATGAAGGCCTAAATGGTGTATGTGCATGTGTGTGTGGGCGAGACCATGGCGGTGTGTGGGGAAGACTGCGGATGCAGCAGGGTTCTGGGCATAGGTGAGTTTCTTTCCTTTAAACACACACCAGGTTGGCTGGAGCTCATGCAGGGTGTATGCAGGATTGATGATGCTGGATAATGTTCCCTCTCCCCGAGTTCCGTTGCTTTATGCCTTTTTGCTGGCAAGTGGTTTAAAGGAGGTTTGTGGAGAACCGGTGTTGGGTTTCTCCAGGTCAAATGCCACGCACCCACACAGTGTCCTGCATTTACATTGTGACAACAACCCACTTTTTGCAAGGAACCAGCCCAGCTGTCCGTGTTTGACAAGTCCTCACTCCATCATACTGGGTACAATATGCTAAGGAAGTAACCAATCAAAACCTAGACTATACTGTTCTTTCAGGCATGTGTGACCACTGAAAACACAAATACGTAATTTTCGTGTATTTCTTCTCTAACGTCCGGCTGCTGTTCGCTCGGGTATGCGCAGTCTTATTTTCTCTCTCTCTTTCACTGTCTGTGTATCTACACATTTTTCTAACCTTGTAGTTACACCAATCTTAAAAAAAAGTCATACATAAAAATGTATGTACATTTAATATAAATGAAAGGAGAAATTCCAGACGATAGTTTTTTGGATTTTTCGTAATTCTATGTTACCTTAGTAGGTTTTGCTTGTTATGCTAAAGCTAATATTTTATATGAAGAAAATATGTAAAGGTTTAATATACCTTTATTAACTTCAAGTTTGTTGCTGAATCAAAATGTTTTCCACTCTGTTAAAAAAGAATTTAAGTAATTTTTTTTCTCTTAAAGAAATTTTTCTGTATAAAATGGTATATAGTATATCAATATTAAATATGCTGACACGCTAATTATTTAGCCTTTATTTTAAAGTTTAATATGGAAACTATAGATAAAAGCAACTTGAATTCTGTACGTAGGATATTTTAGCCCAATATGGAAAGATATACATATGTGTTTTTATGTATTAATATGGCTCCAAATGCCATTCTGAAAGTATTGACATTTATTGGCAATATATTATTTCTTCATAATATATTTATAAAGAAAAATGTATTTTTCAAGATAATTGAACATGTTCCATACTTTGGGGGTTATTACAACTTTTTTTCTTTTGGTCTAATTTTTAAATAAGGAAATTTATTTTTTTTTGTCCTAAACTTCCTCTACAGCCTTTGGACCAAAAGGTTGCAGGTTCAGGTCCCAGCCCCAGCAGTAGTGCCCTTGAGCAAAGCACCTACCTGAAGTTGTTTTAGTAAAAAATTACCTGGCTGTACAAATGGAAATGGGTAAATAATTGTAGGTCGCTTAACACTGTAAGTTGCTTTGAAGAAAAGCATCAGCTAAATGTAAGTGCTAAATTTGGAGGAGGGGGCTCAGTTTTCGTTTTCTTTAAAAGTGTTAGTAAAGTTGGCAATCAAAAATTGTAACTGAACTTTAAGAATTATATTCCAATAGCAATACAAGATATCCATTTGTAATTTAAACTAATTATAAAAAAAAAGCTTTAAGTTCTTGAATTTTCCGTTTATTTTTCTCTAGTGAAATTAAGACTTTCTCTGCATATAGCCTGCATATTTTGTTGGAAAAGTATTCAACCCTTGAACCTTGGATCAAAATTGCTGTGCTCAGGCATTTTGTCTTCATTTTGGAGCACATAAGGTGGAATCATGGCTTTGTACTCAAGATGGATAATGTGCTTCTGAAGAACAGGTCTTAATATTTCCATTCAAGTTGAGGCAAAACATTAACCAGCAGGTAATGAATAGCAATGTCGACAGATAGTATCCAGGAAGAAGGCAGCACCCTTCCTATAGAGAGAAGTGGGAACAGGTGTTGTTCTGCTATACCGTCTTTGCAGTGCAGTAAGGCTGGACGGTACTCAAACAAAGCGTAAACAATCACAGCGCTCTATGATAGAGAAGCTGTGATGATGGAGAGACACCTAATGTTTAATTGGCCAATGGTTTTTATACTATGAGAAATGTTGTTATTACCTAAATAGCCATCCTTGAATTGAAAAAGCACCTTTGATTTTCTGTGATCCTTGCGACGGTAAGGATTATACTGCGAATCAGATTATAGATGTGTATTAAAGTATTAATTTCTCTCACCATCCCTGATCAAACAATAGGAAGAGTTCTTTAAATCACTCCTGGAGATCACAGATCCTCTCGACTGTATTGAGTTATTAGAAATGAGATTTGGTATCGTGATAGTATGGAAAGGATACGTATTGTTTTTACATCTATATATTGTTTTTGTCATAAGTGTATAAATTCCATCCACATGATATAAAACTTTTAAAGAGCAACATTACAGATTGTTTAGACTTTTGAGTTTGGTTTTATCTCACTGCTTCATTTGTGTAGAATTTTTTTTGTTTAAACTTCCATTATCATGTGAAATTATAACTTTGTTAAAGTTTTGAATTTTTTATGACTGTAGAACTTAATTTTTGGCTCCGTGTTTCATCTTTTTCTCCATTATCTCAATTCGACAGTGGTGCTGTATCATCTCACGCATTATGAAATTTAAATTTATAACAAAAAATGTATTATGTTCATTTAAACCTCTTTAATTAATAAATACAATTTTGTAGTAGTTTGATTGTATTTTATGTATTTAAATTGGCTTTTTATTTTTTCATGAATTTAGCTAGAGTGATATTCTGAAATGCACTGAAACGTGTTTTTTCTTGCATTTTTCTATCAGACAACCCCAGGCTCTGTAGGATCACTAAACCACTGCCTGCTTCATTTTCCAAGTACTGTACCGTATTCTTACATTACAGCATCAGTTACTGAAACAGCAGGGTTTGCAAGCCTTGTAGAAGGCTTTCAAGAAGGGTCTTCATCAGTTCCCCGCTACACTGTTGTTTCTCTTCTGGTATGTGTGTACGAGCTCCGTGTGTGTCTCTGTATTCTCTGTTGGCCGTTGCTTTCGTGTGTGTGTGTGTGTGTGTGTTGTGGCCCGTACGCACGCGGTACAGTGACTCTGTATTTCGAGAAGGTGCGGTGTGACTGGTTGGTTTCGAAGCCCAAGTGTGAGCATGCACTGTCTTCCTCTGCCTGGAAGCAACGTGCCCGAGAAGTCTTCTACCCTCACGTGTCCATCAGTAACAAAAACTGGCACTTTGACAGAAACCCATTAGAGTAAGCGCTCTTGTCCTGTTCTTGCCATATATATGGCTTCAATACAACATTGACATATCTTGCTCTATTTAAAATACTTTAGTCATTTGGAAGCGATTACTGCTAGGCTGGTAATATCAAGCTCTCAGAGAGCATTGCTCTAAGCCCAAAATCCTTCACTTTGGTCTTTCAGATGTTGCGATGATGGGTTCTGTTTTCAATGTCTTCTTAAACGTCCTCGTATATCACTTTTTTCCCACGTTTGTAACTGGAAGCACATACTGTACTTTTTGAACGAAAGAAGCTAAAAACAAAACCTGGGATGGTTCCCTAAACTTGTCAGATTCTCCTCCCTAGTGACCGTAATTGTCTGACTATTAGTTCCCTCGGGGCGCCGTGGCTCTGCTCTTAATTTGAGCACGTTTGTGTGCAGTTGAAAACAGGCGTACGGAGCTGGGGTGCTCTCCAAAGAGCCGCTACTTCTGCCAAGAGCCTTTTGTGTGCAGTTTTTCCT